>NC_091996.1:14636301-14857801 GCF_044704955.1 Pristiophorus japonicus | reverse complement strand
GGTGGTGTAGGATGGGGGGGGGAAGAGGTGGTGTAGGATGGGGGGGGAGGTGGTCTAGGATGGGGGGGGTGGAGGTGGTGTAGGATGGGGGGGTTGGAGGTGATGTAGGATGGGGGTGGGAGGTGGTGTAGGATGGGGGCGGGGAGGTGGTGTAGGATGGGGGGGGGAGGTGGTGTAGGATGGGGGCGGGGAGGTGGTGTAGGATGGGGGCGGGGAGGTGGTGTAGGATGGGGGGGGAGGTGGTGTAGGATGGAGGGGGGAGGTGTAGGATGGGGGGGCGGGGAGGCGTAGGATGAGGGGGGGATGTGGTGTAGGATGGGGGGGAGAGGTGGTGTAGGATGGGGGTGGGAGGTGGTGTAGGATGGGGGCGGGGAAGTGGTGTAGGATGGGGGGGGGAGGTGGTGTAGGATTGGGGTGGAGAGGTGGTGTAGAATGGGGGGGGAGGTGGTGTAGGATGGGGGGGGGAAGAGGTGGTGTAGGATGGGGGGGGTAGAGGTGGTGTAGGATGGGGGGGGAGGTGGTGTAGGATGGGGGGGGTGGAGGTGATGTAGGATGGGGGCGGGGAAGTGGTGTAGGATGGGGGCGGGGAGGTGGTGTAGGATGGGGGGAGGTGGTGTAGGATGGGGGGGGAGAGGTGGTGTAGGATGGGGGGGGAGGTGGTGTAGGATGTGGGGGATGTGGGTGTAGGATGGGGGGGGAGAGGTGGTGTAGGATGGGGAGGGGGAGGTGGTGTAGGATGTGGGGGGTGTGGGTGTAGGATGGGGGGGGAGAGGTGGTGTAGGATGGGGGGGAGGTGTAGGATGGGGGGGGAGAGGTGGTGTAAGATGGGGGGGGGAGGTGGTGTAGGATGTGGGGGGTGTGGGTGTAGGATGGGGGGAGAGGTGGTGTAGGATGGGGGGGGAGGTGGTGTAGGAGGGGAGGGGGAGGTGGTGTAGGAGGGGAGGGGGAGGTGGTGTAGGATGGGGGGTAGAGGTGGTCTAGACTGGGACACGGAGTGGGGGGGTTGAGCAAGGATGGGGATGGTGGGGAGTGGGGGGAAAAGTCAGTCGGGAGTCAATGAAGTCAAGGGCCAGAAGTTGAGCGGGGGACCTATTATGGGATAGGATGTGGGGGTTGATGCAACTTACTTTACCTTTGCGAATTCATTTGAAACACGAATACACCAAACACACGAGAGATTAATTAGCATTTAGTGTCACGGCGACCAAACCTCAGAGGAAAGTAGTCCATCATTAAATCCCGAGGCTTTGTATTATCGCCTAATTAAGTTTTAATGTGTGGTGTAAACAGAGTGTGTTGTTGCCAGGAGTGCCGGTACATCAGAACATAAGAAATAAGAGCAAGACACCTCGAGCCTGCTCCACCATTCAATAAGATCATGGCTGATCTGATCATAGACTCAGCTCCACTTCCCCGCCCGCTCCCCATAACCCTTGACTCCCTTATCACTCAAAAATCATCATCATAGGCAGTCCCTCGATGTTGAGGAAGACTTGCTTCCACTCTAAATAAATGAGTTCTCAGGTGACTGTACTGTCCAATTACAGTCTCTGTCACAGGTGGGACAGACAGTGGTTGAGGGAAAGGGTGGGTGGGGAGTCTGGTTTGCCGCACGCTCCTTCCGCTGCCTGCGCTTGCTTTCTGCATGCTCTCGGCGACGAGACTCGAGGTGCTCAGCGCCCTCCCGGATGCTCTTCCCCCACTTAGGGCGGTCTTGGGCCAGGGACTCCCAGGTGTCAGTGGGGATGTTGCACTTTATCAAGGAGGCTTTGAGGGTGTCCTTGAAACATTTCCTCTGCCCACCTGGGGCTTGCTTGCTGTGTAGGAGTTTCGAGTAGAGCGCTTGTTTTGGGAGTCTTGTGTCAGGCATGCGAACAATGTGGCCCGCCCAACGGAGCTAGTCGAGTGCGGTCAGTGCTTCGATGCTGGGGATGTTGGCCTGATCGAGGACGCTAACGTTGGTGCGTCTGTCCTCCCAGGGGATTTGCAGGATCTTGCAGAGGCATCGCTGGTGGTATTTCTCCAGCGGTTTGAGGTGTCTACTGTATATAGTCCATGTCTCTGAGCCATACAGGAGGGTGGGTATCACTAGACCATAAGCTTGGTGCCAGATTTGAGGTAAAAAAAAAAAGGACCTGCTTGAGTGTGCTCTTTCTGAACACAGAAAAAAGGCTGTTACATTTCAATGGCAATAAAGAGACAGCGAGCTTTCTGCTCATATGAAAAGCATTCAAAATTTAAGTTCAAAAAGCTCCGAGGATCCAATGGGCCCACCTCCCCCTCCACAATGACACCTCTCTATGTCCTTAGTTCACACTCACTGATATAGATCGGCCATTTCAACACCTTACTGCTCACCCTCCAATGCTTTGCTTGGCAGCCTCCCCTGTTCTTCTTAAACTTCCAATGCTCTGCCACTTGCATCCTATCGCGTACTTATCCCGACCCTTGCTGGCTTCCCATCACCCATGTTTCAACCCATGTCTTTCGTCTGCCATCTTTTGGATGAGACGTTAAAATCGAGGCTCCATCTGCTCCCTCAGGTGGACGTAAAAGATCCCACGGCCACGACCCCAGACAGCTGTGGAGGCTGGGGCATTGAATATATTTAAAGGTGGCGATCGACAGATTTTTGAACGATAAGGGAGTTGAGGGTTACGGGGAGCGGGCAGGAAAGTGGAGTTGAGGCCAAGATCAGATCAGCTATAGTCTTATTGAATGGCGGAGCAGGCTCGAGGGGCCATATGGCCTACTCCTGCTCCTATTCCTGATGATCTTATTTCGAAAAAGAGCAGGGGAGTTATCCCCAGTGTCCTGGCCAATATTTATCCCTCAATGAACATAACAAAAAACTGCAGATTATCTGGTTGCTGTTTGTGGGAGCTTGCTGTGCGCAAATTGGCTGCCGCGTTTCCCACATTACAACAGCAACTACGCTCCAAACGTATTTCATTGGCTGTAAAGCACTTTGGGGTAACCGGTGGTCGGTGAAAGGCACTATATAAATGCAAGTCTTTCTTTAAGTCTTTATGTTTTACCCTACCTCAGCAAGCTCCTCCAGTTCTACGTTCCAGCACTCAACCCAGCTAGACTGACTCTGGTCTGCTGCATACGGCCCTCCTCCCTGCCCCCCTTCTCTACCAGGGCTGACAGAATCTGTCGTCATCGTGCCCCTTGAACTCTGACACCTCTCCGCAAAAGCCTCCTCCAACTGGGCCTCTGGCCACTTCCAGTGACTTCTCTCCCACTTCCTGCTGGGTATCCTCTGATCGTCTTTCGATGTATGAAGGACTCTGATACTGGGGTTTGGTTCCTCAGGCATCAGTCGCCCTCCACTACCTCATCCAAGGATGGCCATTCTTCATGCATGAGTCTACACAGCGATTGAGGCTAGTTGGTGTTTTCAACAATATCCGCATGTGAACTTTCCAGCAGGGTTCAATGAATATGTCAAGGCCTTGGAGAGTGGGGGCGGAGGGGGTGGCGGGGGGGGGATCAGATTTACAAGAATGGTACCAGGGTCGAGGGACTTCAGTTATGTTTGGACTGGAGAAGCTGGGGTTGCTCTCCTTGGAGCAGAGAAGGCCGAGAGGGGATTTGATAGAGGTGTCAAAATTATAAATGGTTTAGACAGAGTAAACAAGGAGAAACTGTTTCCAATGGCAGAAGGGGCGATAACCAGAGGGCACAGACTTAAGATAATTGACAAAAGAACTAGCGGGGGGGATGAGGAGAATTTTCTTTACATCGCGTGCTGTTATGATTTGGAATGAACTGCCTGATGGGGCGGTGCGTACAGATTCAATAGTAGCCTTCAAAAGGGAATTGGATAAATACTTGAAGGAAAAAAAATGGCAGGGATATGGGGAAAGAGCGGGAGAATGGGACTGACCGGATTGCTCTTTGAAAGAGCCGGCGCAGACTCGATGGGCCAAATGGCCACCTTCAGTGCTGTACTATTCTATGATTAATAAAAGCTCATTTGGCTATTCCACCTGGCATATCTATACTTACAACAACTACCTGTAATGTATTTGCTTCGTGGGTTCTTTGCTTAAGAATTCATAGCAACACATTGCTATTAAGAACTAGTTGGTTTATTAGCAAAAGGTTTAACAATCACACTGCACATTATCAGTTCATCCACCGGGCTCACAACCACCTGCCTCATCGTGGATCCCCCGAACCCAACTGGCCGGGGTTTTATTGAGTCCTGTGAACATCACATGACTGGCTAAGCCACTCCCAACTCAACAGCTCTACAACTATTTTGGTAAAACAATAAATCAAGTGCCCCCCCTTATTAAATGGGCACTAAAACCGACAAATGTAATCAAATTAAACTTTTAACCTTGAAGAATCAAATTAAAATTTGGTTGCCGGGGGTGATGATGCACTCCAGTCCCTCCGACGCCCTCCTCTCGCGGAAGGCCGCGAGCGTACCGGTGGACACCGCGTGCTCCATTTCAACAGCTCTACACTATTTTGGTGAAAACTATAAATCAAGTGCCCCCCTTAAAAGGGACACTAAAACCGACAAAGTAAACCAATTTTTACATTATTGGATCAAATTAAAATTTGGTTGCCGGGGATGAAGATGGCAACAGTTCGACAAACCTGTGAGCATCCTCAGAGATGCATACAATACACTGCCCTGGATGAAATCAGCTAATTCGGCACAAAGCACGGGGTAGTGTGCTGATACAGTGCAGCGACTCCAATATGCATCGCCACTGGGAGGCATGATCCACTCCAGCTGTGGGGAATGCTGAGCACAGAGACGGAAGGGAAGACAACGAGAGGCTCACCAAGCAGCTCAGACCTTCAGTTTTCCAATGATGCGCTCTCTTTCGCCGAAGGCTTTGACTCACACCGGGGCATGGTTCCACGGCAATCACCAGCCCTGCTCTACCCTTATCCAACGGACCATTCGGCATGTGTGAACCTCGACAGTGAGTGTCGGTGGGCAGTCTCGGAGAATGGGCAGCTACTTTTTTTTTTTAAAGCTTCTGGAAACATAATTTGACAACTGAACAACAGTCCCTGCATTTCCCAACATACAAACCTGCAGAGAGGACGGGCAGAAAAAGGCCAGCTGGTCCATCAAGTCTACCCCACACTCATGCTGCCTGGAACATCATGACGAGACAGTTCCTAACCCCCTGCCACCCTCAGGTATGTCATCACCTGGGAGAGGCAAAAAAACGACCATAACTCCACTTTCCTGCACTATCCCCATATCCTTTGATGCCCTTAATATCCAAAAATCTATCAATCTCTGTCAACAACTGAGCCTCCACAGCCCTCTGGGGTAGAGAATTCCAAAGATTCACCACCCTCTGAGTGAAGAAATGTCTCCTCATCTCAGTCCTATATGGCCGACACCTTATCCTGAGACTGTGACCCCTGGTTCTAGACTCCCCGCCCGGGGAAACATCCTCCCTGCATCTACCCTGTCAAGCCCTGTAAGAATTTTGTATGTTTCAATGAGATCACCTCTCATTCTTCTAAACTTTAGAGAATATAGGCCTCGTCTACTCAATCTCTCCTCATAGGACAATCCCCCCATCCCAGGAATCAGTCTGGTGAACTTTCATTGCACTCCCTCTCAGGCAAGTATATCCTTCCTTTTAGAGTTGGTGAGAAGCTCTTCTCCATTAAGGGCCCTGTGTCAATATAAGTTGTTGTTGTGTTGTGTCGTTGCTTAAATTTAATTTTGGTGACTTTGGGCCCAAGTTACCAAAACAATCTTTCATTGATGCATAACATGTCATAGAACTAGCCTGTGCAACACAAACCTTCATCATATGTCCACTATTTCTCTCCCAATCTCAATTGTATAAATATATCTGACACTTGGCTATCAGCACCATGTAATGACTGAGTGAGAGCGTTTTTGAGTTTCCTAACAATATTAAATGATAGGCAGGAACTTCTTAGAGACAGCACTGAAGAAGAAAGAAAATCTACCATCAAGCTAGTCTCGATGAAGCCTGGTGATTTGTGTGCAGTTTCTTCCCAGCCCCTTCCTCTCGACCTCATTCTAGGATACAACCACCTCCTCACCCTGTTCAGTAGCCATTCCCAACTTGTCAACCTAAACAGTGGGAATCACTATGCTAAGTGGTCAAGAAAGCCAATTCCTCAACCAGCACTCACACATAAAAAGGAAGAAAGACTTGCATTTATTAAGTGACTTTCACAATCACCGGACATCTCAAAGCGCTTTACAGCCATGAAGTACTTTTGGAGTGTCGTCACTGTTGTAATGTGGGAAACGCGGCAGCAAACTTCCGCACACCAGCTCCCACAAACAGCAATGTGATAATGACCAGATAATCTCTTTTTGATATGTTGATTGAGGGATAAATATTAGCCCAGGACACTGGGGATAACTCCCCTGCTCTTCTTCAAAATAGCACCATGGGATCTTTTACATCCATCTGAGAGAGCAGATGGGGCCTCGGTTTAACGTCTCATCCGAAAGACGGCACCTCCGACAGTGCAGCACTCCCTCAGCACTGCACTGGGAGCTTCAGTCGAGATTTTTGTGCTCAAGTCCGTGGAGTGGGATTTGAACCCACGACCTTCTGACTCAAAGGTGATGGTGCCACCCACTGAGCCACAGCTGACACTATCGAGCAGGAGCTGTAGCCAATTTCCCCCCTATCTAATCCAGGGACACAGAAGCCAGTTGCCACACCCCGACTGCCCTCCTGGCTGAGACCTGCCACTGAGGAGGGACTGAATCTGGAAGGTGGAACCTTGCTCAGATACACATTGGCTTAACCGGCCGAGGACTCTCCCTTTGGAATGCCTAACATGAGCATTTGGCCAACTTGGTGCAGGGAGAGCGCAGCGCAGTGACTCGCTGAGCAAAGCAGCCATGAAGCAGCCAAGTAAAAAATGCAAACAGAGCAAGATGAAACATTCTTAACATTTTGAATCTGTCCATGGTGATGAACACAGGAGTTGGATCAGCACCTGAAGGAAAAACACTTGCAGGGCGACAGGGAAAGGGCGGGGGAGTGGGACTGGCTGAGAGACTTGCAGAGAGCCGGCACGGGCTCGGTGAACCGAATGACCTCATTCTGTGCTGTAACCGTTCTATGATTCTATGTCCATCTGAAGACTTTCGGGGTAATTTGAACTCCAAAAGTTGACTTGAATGACATTTAGAATCTTCTATTTTTGGAGCAAGGGCTGGTGTCCATCAGGTTGTGACCCCGAGTTACACAGACAAGCTCCTTTATTTGTGCAACCCTATCGCATTACTTAATACATCACTAAAGAACGAAGGCAGCAGCTGGCCCAGCTAATTTTTCACTGGGCTTGGTAGAAGGCCCGAGCTGGCCACGTTTAGTCTCTTAAAGCACCGACTCAGGGTAAGATGAGGGTAAAAGATGGCAGGCAGACACAGCTCAATGCATGGTACTATTGTGTTCCTAACACAGAGGGAGGTTAAAGTAACAGTGACCTCAATCTTTAATAAGACACTCCCGAATGAGGAACAGGCCTTAAGGGCTAACTTATATACAGTGCTCCCAAGGGATGCTGGGATCCCTTGGGACTTCAGGGGATGAGCTCCCTGGTGGCGGAACATGGGAGTGCATGCTTTACAGATACACAACATCACTCCCCCCCGCAAAGTCAAAGTGAAAACTATTTACAAGGTGAGGCGGTCGGGAGCCTTTCTTTCCCTGGTGGACCGCCTCGGTACAAATGCCTGTTCTGGTGTGTTGGCTGTGCCCTCGCTGGGCTGGCGTGTTGTTGGCCCTGCAGGGCTGCTAGGTGAGCCTGGCCTTGCTGGGCTGTTGGGTGTGATGGGCTCGATTTCCTGGTTCAGCGTGGTGTCGTTGATCCTTTGCGTGTGTGTTGTGGGCTCGAAAAAGATGGTGTCGGCTGTGGGTTGTTCAGGGCAGCCTGTGAACCGCAGCCTCGTTTGGTCCAGGTGCTTTCTGCAAATTTGTCCATTGTCTAGTTTGACTACAAACACCCTATTCCCTTCTGTAGCTATCACCGTGCCCGCGATCCACTTGGGACCATGTCCATAGTTTAGCACATACACAGGGTCATTCAGATCAATTTCCCGTGACACAGTGGCGCGACCATCGTTTACATTTTGTTGCTGCCGCCTGCTCTCTACCTGATCATGCAGGTTGTGGTGAACCAGCGAGAGTCTGGTTTTAAGTGTCCTTTTCATGAGTAGCTCAGCGGGGGACACCCCTGTGAGTGAGTGGGGTCTCGTGCGGTAGCTGAGCAGTACTCGGGACAGGCGGGTTTGGAGTGAGCCTTCTGTGACTCGTTTAAGGCTCTGTTTGATTGTTTGTACTGCCCACTCTGCCTGCTCATTGGAGGCTGGTTTAAACGGGGCCGAGGTGACATGTTCGATCCCATTACGGGTCATGAATTCTTTAAATTCGGTGAAACATGGCCCGTTGTCACTGACCAGTATGTCAGGCAGGCCGTGGGGGGCAAACATGGCCCTCTGGCTTTCAGTGATGGCGGTGGCGGTGCTTCCCGACATTATTTCACATTCAATCCATTTTAAAAAAGCATCCAGCACCATCAGGAACATTTTACTGAGAAACGGGCCCGCATAGTCGACATGGATCCTCGACCATGGTCTGGAGGGCCAGGACCACAAACTTAGTGGTGCCTCTCTGGGCGCGTTGCTCAACTGAGCACATACGCTGCATTGCCGTACACAGGACTCTAAGTCAGAGTCGATACCGGGCCACCACACGTGGGATCTGGTTATCGCTTTCATCATTTCTATACCTGGGAGTGTGCTGTGGAGATCCGAGATGAACGTCTCCCTGCCCTTTTTTCGTAGCATTACGCGGTTACCCCACAACAGACAGTCTGCCTGAATGGACAGCTCGTCCTTTCGCCGCTGGAACGGCTTGATTGGCTCTTGCATTTCAACGGGGATGCTGGCCCAGCTCCCATGCAGTACACAGTTTTTTACTCTGGACAGCAGAGGATTTTGGCTGGTCCAAGTCCTAATCTGGCGGGCCATGACAGGTGATTTATCATTTTCAAACGCTTCCATGACCATCAACAAGTTTGCAGGCTGCGCCATTTCCACCCCTGTGGTGGGCAATGGTAGCCGACTGAGAGCATTCACACAGTTCTCGGTGCCTGGCCTGTGGCGGATGGTATAGTTATACGCTGATAGTGCGAGTGCCCACCTTTGTATGCGAGCTGAGGCATTAGTAATTATCCCCTTTTTTTAAGCGAACAGGGATGTGAGGGGCTTGTGATCGGTTTCCAGCTCAAATTTGAGACCAAACAGGTACTGATATATTTTCTTTACCCTGAACACACACGCTATACCTCTTTCTCAATCATGCTGTAGGCCCTCTCGGCCTTAGACAAGTTTCTGGAAGCATAGGCGACTAGTTGCAACTTCCCTGCAACGTTAGCTTGTTGTAATACACACCTGACTCCGTATGACGATGCGTCACATGTTAGCACAAGTCTTTTACACGGGTTATACAATACAAGCAGCTAGTTGGAGCATAAAATGTTTCTGACTTTCTCAAAAGCAATTACTTGTTTTTTTTCCCCATACCCAGTTTTTACCTTTACGCAACAACACATGTAGGGGCTCTAAAAGGGTGCTTAACCCCGGTAGGAAGTTACCAAAATAGTTGAGGAGTCCCAGGAACGACCGCAGCTCCGTGACGTTCTGTGGCCTGGGCACGTGCCTGATAGCCTCTGTCTTGGCGTCTGTGGGCTGAATACCGTCCGCCACGATCTTTCTCCCCACAAACTCCACTTCTGTTGCCATGAAGACGCATTTCGACCTCTTTAGCCGCAGCCCTACGCTATCCAGTCGCTGGAGGACCTCCTCCAGGTTTTGTAGGTGCTCGACGGTGTCCCGACCCGTGACCAATATGTTGTCCTGAAAGACCACCGTATGTGGTACCGACTTGAGTAGGCTCTCCATGTTTCTCTGGAAGATCGCTGCAGCTGACCGAATTCCAAACGGGCATCTGTTGTAGATGAACAGTCCCTTGTGCGTGTTGATGCAGGTGAGGCCCTTCGAAGACTCCTCCAGCTCCTGCGTCATGTAAGCCGAAGTCAGGTCAAGCTTGGTGAACGTCTTGCCTCCTGCCAGCCTCGCAAATAGGTCATCTGCCTTAGGTAGTGGGTATTGGTCCTGTAGCGAGAAACGATTAATAGTTACTTTATAATCGCCGCAAATCCTGACCGTGCCATCACTTTTGAGTACTGGAACAATCGGGCTGGCCCACTCGCTGAATTCCACTGTGGAGATGATACCCTCGTGTTGCAGCCTGTCCAGCTCGATTTCCACTCTCTCCCTCATCATGTGAGCTATCGCTCGTGCCTTGTGGTGAATGGACCGTGCCTCTGGGACCAAGTGGATTTGCACCTTTGCCCCGGAAAAGTTTCCAATGCCTGGCTCAAAAAGGGAAGGAAATTTGTTAAGAACCTGGGTACATGAGGCCTCATCGACATGTGATATCGCTCGGATGTCATCCCAGTTCCAGCGGATTTTGCCCAGCCAGCTCTTTCCAAGCAGTGTGGGGCCATCGCTCGGGAGTGGCAGTTCGTGCACTATGCCCTCGTAGGTGACCTTGACCATGGTGCTGTCCAGGACAGTGATAAGCTCTTTGGTGTATGCTCTCAGTTTTGTGTGGATGGGGCTCAGGGCTGGTCTGAATGCCTTGTTGCACCACAGTCTCTCAAACATCTTTTTACTCATAATGGATTGGCTAGCGCCAGTGTCCAGTTCCATGGCTATGGGTAAGCCATTCAATTTTAGCATTATAGGTGGACATTTCGTCGAAAATGTGTGCACCCCGTGTACTTCAGCATCTGCCTCCTCTCTCTCAGGCTCAAAATTGCTTTGATCCACCATGGACCGATCTTCCTCTGCCACGTGGTGGTTAGCAGGTTTTGCAGAGCTTGCAGCTCGTCTGCAAGCTCGTTGGAGTTGCCCCATTGTTCCACACCTCTTGCAAACATACCCTTTGAAGCGGCATGAATTGGCTGAATGGAAGCCTCCACAACGCCAACAAGGTGTGAATTGCCTTGCATTCATCCTTTGTTGTGGACTCTGAGTCATCTGGGTCACCTGAGGCCTGCTGGCAGTTGCAGACTCGTGGTTTCTGTCCTGTACATTTCTGCTCACATACACAGTTCCAGTTAATTTATGAACATTGCTAGCACTTGTGTGCTGAGAGATTTGTTTGGTGTTGTCACTGGTGGACACAAACACCTGTGCTGTCGCAATGGCCTTACTGAGGGTCGATATCTCTACAGTCAAAAGTTTTCATAGGATGGTCTCGTGGCCAATGCCCAGTACAAAAAAGTCTCTGAGCATTTGCTCCAGGTAGCCATCAAACTCACATTGTCCTGCAAGTCGCCTTAGCTCGGCGACGTAGCTCGCCACTTCCTGACCTTCAGATCGCTGCCACGTGTAGAACCGATACCTCGCCATCAGCACGCTCTCCCTCAGGTTAAGATGCTCCCGAACCAGTGTACACAGCTCCTCATACGACTTATCTGCGGGTTTCACCGGAGCCAGAAGATTCTTCATGAGGCTGTAGGTCGGTGCCCCGCAAACCGTGAGGAAGACCGCTCTCCTTTTTGCAGCGCTTCCTTCTCCGTCCAGCTCGTTGGCTACAAAGTACTGGTCTAGCCGTTCGACATAGGCTTCCCAGTCCTCACCCTCCGAGAACTTCTCCAGGATGCCCACAGTTTGCTGCATCTTTGTGTTGGATTCGTATACTCGTCGGCCGTTATTGTGTTCCTAACACAGATGAGGCTGCACAAAGGGAGGTTAAAGTAACAGTGACCTCAGTCTTTAATAAGACACTGCAGAGTGAGGAACAGGTCTTCGGGGCCGGCTTATATACAGTGCTCCCAAGGGATGCTGGGATCCCTTGGGACTTCAGGAGATGAGCTCCCTGGTGGCGAAACATGGGAGTGCATGCTTTACAGATACACAACAAGTACCGCATGGTGCAACGGCAGTGGTGGGATGCAACTTCCGTTCTCCCACCCCACTGAGCACCCCAACTTCAGTGTCACTGTGAAGAGGCATCAAACAGGCCAGATCTATGCCCAAAGAAAAAAAGACTTGCATCTTTATATAGCGGCATTCATGACCTCAGGACGACCCAAAGTGAATTACAGCTTATTCAAAGAGGTAGGTTTTAAGGGGCGTCTTAAAGGAGGAGAAAGAGGTAGAGAGGCAGGGAGGTTTAGGAAGTGAATTCCAGAGCTTGGGGCCCAGGCAACAGAAGGCACGGCCACCAATGGTTGAGCGATTATAATCAGGGATGCTCAGGAGGGCAGAATTAGAGGGGTGCAGACATCTCGGGGGGGCGGTGGCGGGGGCTTGTGGGGCTGGAGGAGATTACAGAGATAGGGAGGGGGCGAGGCCATGGAGGGATTTGGAAACAAGGATGAGAATTTTAAAATTGAGGCGTTGCTTAACCAGTGCCAGTGTAGGTCAGCGAGCACAGGGGTAATGGGTGAGCGGGAATTGGTGCGAGTTACGACACGGGCTGCCGAGTTCTGGATGAGCCCAAGTCTATAGAGGGTGGCAGATGGGAGGCCGGTCAGAAGTGTGTTGGAAGAGTCAAGTCTCAAGGTAACAAAAGCACGGATGAGGGTTTTAGCAGCAGCTGAGCTGAGGCAGGGGTGGAGTCGGGCGATGTTAGGGAGGTGGACCTAGGCGGATTTGGTGACAATATGTGATCGGAAGCACCCAACAGCAAATGTTGCTTTGGCTAATGGGCGTATAGTTGGGGTTACCCATTGGGAAAATGGGTGGCTTTCTGGATTTAAGCTCATTGAGCTCCCTATTCACTTTTCTGCCCAGCCTTTGTACTGACACCAGAGCGTTCGTTTGCCAGTGCGCAGTTAATTACACAGCATTACATCAGATATACAGCACAGAAACAGGCCATTCGGCCCAACCAGGCCATGCTGGCGTTTATGTGCCACTCGAGTCTCCTCCCGTCTTTCCTCATCTAAATCTATCAGCGTAACCCTCTCTTCCCTTCTCCCTCATATACTTGTCCAGCCTCCCCTTAAATACATCTATACTATACGATTCAACCACTCCTTGTGGTAGCGTGTTCCACATTCTCACCACTCTCTGGGTAAAGAAGTTCCTTCTCAATTCTCTATTTGATTTCTTAAATTCCCTGTTTGATTACAACAACAACAACAACATGGCGCCTTTAACGTAGTGAAACGTCCCAAGGTGCTACGCAGTAGTGTTCCGAGATAAAAATTTGACCAGGAGCTGCACAAGTAGAAATTGGCGCAGGTGACCAAAAGATTGGTCAAAGAGGTAAGTTTTACGGAGTGTCTTCAAGGAGGAAAGCGAGGTAGAGAGGAGAAGAGGTTTAGGGAGGGAGTTCCCGAGCTTGGGGCCCAGGCAACAGAAGGCACGGCCACCAATGGTTGAGCGATTATAATCAGGGATGCTCAGGGGGTGCAGAGTTAAGAAGAGCGCAGACATCTCGGGGGGTGGGGGGGGGGGGGGGTGTTGTGGGGCTGGAGGAGATTACAGAGATAGGGAGGGGGCAAGGCCATGGCAAGGCCATGGAGGGATTTGAAAATAAGGATGAGAAGATTAGGGCCCAATTTCCACATTTAGGCATTGTCGCAATTTTGTATGGCATCTCAACACCGTACAAAATGGCCGTCCAGGACTGCTGCTCACAGGATAGTTTTTTTGAACATAACCTTCAGTAAGATTTGTAGCAGCAATCGGAGGCTATTTGTAAACCCTTTCTTTCATGTTTCTTTCCTATTTCCTCTTGGGATGTGGGCCAAATGAGAAGGCACTGCCTTTTTTCTTTGGTCAACTCAACAGCGGGTTGCCCAGTGGGAATCACTTTTGATCTTTGCTGTTCTGAAGAATAAAGCAGAAGCGACTGAAGTTTGCCAGGCAGTTTAGATGGCACCAGAGACAGACTACGCCCACCTGCCAGCACCCGCCCACCCGCTTGCCCCAGCAGGGGGCGTACCTGCCTGCCACTATCGACATGGGTTTCCCAATGGGACGCATCTGCGTGGCAACGTGGCTACCTCCAGCTAACATGCACCACAGTGCTGGCAGCTCAACCCCTCAGCCCTCGCGTCCTTCCAGGCCGTGCCAGTCTCCTTGCTATTGCTCAGTGGGCAGCGCTCTCGCCTCCGAGTCAGAAGGTTGTGGGTTCGATGTCCCACTCCAGAAACTTGCGCGCAAAAACCTAGGCTGGCACTCCAGCGCAGTGCTGAGGGAGTGCTGGACTGTCGGAGGTGCCGTTTTTCAGAACGGACCTTAAACCGAGGCCCCGTCTGCTCTCTCAGGTGGACGTAAAAAAAAACCCCACGGCACTATTGTGAAGAAGAGCAGGGGGGAGTTATCCCCCGGCGTCCCAGTCAATATTTATCCCTCAATCACCAGAACAAAAAACTGATTATCTGCTCACTATCACATTGCTGTGTGTGGGATCTTGCCATGCACAAATCAGCCAAGGCATTTCCGACAATGACGATCAGGGTTCCCTTTAAACAGCGCAGCCACGAGGACGTGCAGCGCTCTTCAGTTCTGGCGCCGGCGCACCGCTTTTTGAACCGGAAAGAACACGAGTGTGCGGCATTTTAAATTGGCCGCGCAGCCCCTTAAAGGTGCTGCAGTCCCTATCTCCAAAGATTAACGGGAACATTGGCGACTACACTTCTGAAAGGACCTCATTGGCTGTGAAGCACTTTGGGGCGTCCTGAGGTTGTGAAAGGCGCTCTACAACATTCCCTATAGGCCGCGTTAGCTCTCTGCCAATCCCACGCAGCCTGGCACTGGCTCTATCAACGTTAGTTTTGCTGTGAAACTGGGAGTGGGCCACGTCGCTGCTTAAAGGGGCCGTGCACCCAAAAGAAAAATAAGAGGGAACATTGCTGCTGTATATATATAGCTCGAGTGTCAGCTATGGCTCAGTGGGTAGCACACTCGCCTCTGAGTCAGGTGGTTGTGGGTTCAAGGCCCAAGTTCCAGTGACTTCAGCACAAACAATCCAAGCTAATACCCCCAGTGCAGTGCTGAGGGAGTGCTGCACTGTCGGAGGTGCCGTCTTTCGGATGAGACGTTAAACTGACACCCCGTCTGCTCTCTCAGGTAGACGTAAAAGATCCCACTGCACTATTTTGAAGAAGAGCAGGGGAGTTCTCCCCGGTGTCCTGGTCAATATTTATCCCTCAATCACCATTACAAAAAAACAGATGATCTGGTCATTATCACATTGCTGTTTGTGGGAGCTTGCTGTGCGCAAGTTGTTTGTCGCGTTGCCCACATTACAACAGTGACTGCACTCCAAAAGTACTTCATTGGCTGTAAAGCGCTTTGAGACGTCTGGTGATCAGGAAAGGTGCTATATAAATGCAAGTCTTGCTTTCTTTCTTTCTCATATGCAAGTTTTCTTTTTCATTCAGCACCTGCTTCATTCTGCGAGCCATCCAAAAAGGGGGTTGGACTGTAATGTGGGGCACCAGAGCTCTTCTGCTATCGCTCCTCATGCCTTCACTGGCCGGGAGGGCCGGCGAGGGGGCCCGGACATGACTGCTTGGCGAGCGTGGTTGTGTAGGGTGGAGCGGGCCGAGAATCCCTGTGGTGGGAGCGTTCACTCACCTGCACGCCTGGCTCCGGCCTTTCCTGCTCTCGCTCGCCCTGGTCGGAGACCGGCAGCGTCTCCAGTCCAGTCGTCTCTGAAGGGAAGAAACAGAAAACCAAGTGAAACCTTCTGCTGCGACACTTTCGCTGCACCCAGAATACGGGGAGCCTTAAAAATACAGTCCCTGAAAATCCACCGGCCTTCCGGCCCGGGGCGGATTCACCACAGGGCGGAGGGGGCTGCAGCCCCAGGCCCACCAAAGAACATAGGCCCACCAAATAAATGTGGGAAAAAAATATAAGGCCTCCCAAATAGGTTGAAATAGAATCGACAATAAGAGGGAAAAAACAAGACCGAGGAAAATAGATTCACTTGTTTATACCGATATATAGAAGTACCTGTACACACTAATGTACCGATATATAGAAGTACCTGTATACACTAATGTACCGATATACAGAAGTACCTGTACACACTAATGTACCGATATACAGAAGTACCTGTATACACTAATGTGCCGATATACAGAAGTACCTGTATACACTAATGTACTGATATACAGAAGTACCTGTACACACTAATGTACCGATATACAGAAGTACCTGTATACATTAATGTACCGATATATAGAAGTACCTATATACATTAATGTACCGATATACAGAAGTACCTATATACACTAATGTACCGATATACAGAAGTACCTGTATACACTAATGTACCGATATACAGAAGTACCTATATACACTAATGTACCGATATACAGAAGTACCTGTACACACTAATGTACCGATATATAGAAGTACCTGTATACACTAATGTACCGATATACAGAAGTACCTGTACACACTAATGTACTGATATACAGAAGTACCTGTATACACTAATGTACTGATATACAGAAGTACCTGTACACACTAATGTACCGATATACAGAAGTACCTGTATACACTAATGTACCGATATATAGAAGTACCTATATACATTAATGTACCGATATACAGAAGTACCTATATACACTAATGTACCGATATACAGAAGTACCTGTATACACTAATGTACCGATATACAGAAGTACCTATATACACTAATGTACCGATATACAGAAGTACCTGTACACACTAATGTACCGATATACAGAAGTACCTATATACACTAATGTACCGATATACAGAAGTACCTGTACACACTAATGTACCGATATACAGAAGTACCTATATACACTAATGTACCGATATACAGAACAGAATATGTACTAGCCTGTTTTATTCCACGTGTTGTTGAGAGAAATTTGCATATATATATATATATAGAGATCTAGTCTTGCAATGTTACCAGATACAGAATATATACCTATTTGACACAGAATATATGCTTTCATTGTTGAATATACTAGCCTATGTTTTCAGAATCAGAATCATATACGTGATGTAATGAACAAGACCGAGGAAAATAGATTCACTTGTTTATACCTATATACAGTAGTACCTATATACACTAATATACCTATATACAGAACAGAATAGAGTATAAAAGCAGAGAAGTCCTGCTTAACTGTACAGGGCACAGTTTTGTTCTCCGTATTTAAGGAAGGATATACTTACTTTGGAGGCAGTTCAGAGAAGGTTCACTCGGTTGATTCTGGAGATGAGGGGGTTGAGTAATGAGGAAAGGTTGATTAGGTTGGGCCTCTACTCATTGGAGTTCAGAAGAATGAGAGGTGATCTTATCGAAACATATAAGATAATAAGGGGGCTCGACAAGGTGGATGCAGAGAGGATGTTTCCACTCCTAGGAGAAACTAAAACAACGCTGCTGGTTGCAACACCAGTGCGAGTTTTGACTTCATCCCGACCTGTCCACCTAGAAGCATGCCTCCCTGGGAACTCAGGGCGGGGAACCTCTACAGACTGCAGAGAGGCAAGTAACGCCGTCCAAAGGTAAGTGCGATTGTTTTTTCTTTGAATGTTTTCTGTGATTTATGTTGTGGTGGCGTGGGCTATGTATTGGGAATGTTTTTTCCATTTTTTTTCTCCCCAGGCGTCTCTCGGAGCGCTCCCAGTCCGGCTCTTTAGCTCGGGAGTTTCCCATCCTAGCAGCAGGAAAGGTATACAATTCCTCCCTTCGCGTTGCGCCCCACACTCAGGGCCCCGATGTTACTTACTGAGGCGCAGACTACTCCTGAGCACAAACGTTACCGTCCCGTCGCCATTATCGCCCCGAAATCAGCAAAGCCGAAAATCCAGTCCGAGGAAGTGACCCCTAGCACCAAGGTAGGCATTAGAGTGGTGGTGGGGCCGGGGGGGGGGGGGTGATAGGGTCGTCCATGGGGATCAGAATCGGGACAGGGGCAGGAAAGCCCAGGAAGACCCAAGGTTTCCTTGTGGGGCCTGGAGAATTCCTGACAATTCTCTGGCTTCGTGTCACAGGGTGGCCAGCGAAAGAAACAAAAGGAAAACACGGAAAAAATGAAAGAGACAAAGAGGGCAACAAAGGAGAGGAGAATACATTAAAACTATTTGACCGCCCATGACGGATGTAACTTGCCCGTTTCAACCTCCATATGGGTTGGTGTGAGGCAACATCTCACGTACCCCGTAAAAAAAAATCTCACACCGAGGATTTCCTTGGGGCTGACAGCTCTGGGCTCAATCCCAATCACTGGCAGTGGATATTGCACGCACAGTCGCTGGAGTGGGACTTGAACCCACAACCTAGGTTGTGCCCAGCGACTTGAGCACAAAATCTAGCCTGACACTCCCAGTGCAGTGCTGAGGGAGCGCTGCGCTGTTGGAGGTGAGACGTTAAACTAACGCCCCGTCTGCTCTCTCAGGTGGACGTAAAAGTTGGACGTCCTCGGGACAGGGCCGAGAGATAACATTAAAAACTCACCAACTAGTGACGTGTCACTCCAACATTGTCAGCTGTGGCTCAGTGGGTAGCACACTTGCCTTTGGGTCAGAAAATTGTGAGTTCAAGTCCTGCTCCAGGTACATGAGCACATAAATCTAGGCTGACACTCCAAGTGCAGTGCTGAGGGAGTGCTGCACTGCTGGAGGTGCCGTCTTTCGGATGAGATGTTAAACAGAGGCCCCGTCTGCTCTCTCAGGTGATCCCATGGCACTTTTGCAAAGAAGAGCAGGGAGTTCTCCAAGATGTCCTGGCCAATATTTATCCCTCAAGCAACATAATAGAACCAGATTGTCTGGTCATTAATCACGTTGCTGTTTGTGGGAGTTTGCTGTGCACAAATTGGCTGCTGTGTTTACCTGCATTACAACAGTGACTACATGCCAAAAATACTTCATTGGCTGTAAAGTGTTTTGGGATGTCCTGAGCTTGTGAAAGGCACTATATAAATGCAAGTTCTATTTTTATCTTTTTAACAGATAGGCAACGGTACAAAGATCTGTCAATAATAAAAGTGCAAAGGATAACCTCTCTCTGAAGCACTTTATCCAATATACTTGTGCACATTTGGACATGTCTAATTCTGGATGAAGATGAAGCTATTTTGGTGGAATTATTGTCCATGTTATTTGTAGACTGTTCAGTCCCCCGCCCTCCCTTGCCTGCTGATATCATTCGCTGGGAGGAGAGGCTGGAGTCCAATGGCCTACAGGAACTGGACGTGTGAGAGCGCCCTCTGGTGTCCACACTGCTTCTGCTCGGGCTGAGTGCAAGGCCTGTGCTCAGCACCCCTGCGTGGATGAGATGGGGAAAGTCTGGACCCATCACTTCACCAAGCAGCAATAGCGCTCGACATGCTCTGGCACTGACCATTCTTGCTTTGCGAGGGATATTACCGCTTGGGGACTGGAGCACCTTTCCTCACAAGTACCCAGTACCAGCACTAAGAACTGCCCGGTCAGATAGAGCATGGCTAGTGCAATGTATTTGCTTCATGGGTTCTTTACTTACGAATTCAGAGCAACACGCGTTGCTATTAAGAACTAGTTGGTTTATTAACAACGGTTTAACAATCGCACTACACATTACCAGTTCGTCCACTAGGCTCACAACTGCATACCTCATCGTGGATGACCTCGACCCAACTGACTGGGGTTTTATTGAGTCTTGCGAACATCACGTGACTGGCTAAGCCACTCACAATGCAACAGCTCGACACATCTGTGAGCATACTCACTGGTGCATACATTACAGCTAGGCACAGAGTGAAGTTCCAAGCAGTCGGTCCCAACATATTGCCTTAGTACCAGCTTCAGAGGGTTACCCCCTACTACTCCAGAACTTCCCCTACAAGCCACACACCATCCTGACTTGGAAGTATATCGGCCATTCCTTCATCGTCGCTGGGTCACAATCCCTAACAGCACTGTGGGGGGCACCTTCACCACATGGACTGCAGCGGCTCAAGAGGCGGCTCACCACCACCTTCTCAAGGGCAATTAGGGATGGGCAATAAATGCCAGCGACACCCACATCCCAGGAACAATTTTTTTTAAACCCAGAGCAGCACTGCGCCATCTTGTGGCTTCCCCGATTCAGTGCCAATTAGGGGCATCCTTCTTCCCTCACCCAATGTCCCAAAAGACAGACTGACTGGCAACGATACTAGGAACCTGATTGAATTTGGGTATTCTCATCGGATGTGGGGCCCCTTATAGCTAGCAGACAGCTGAAACGTTCGTGCCATCAGTGTGTGGGATGAATTTGAACCCAGATGCCCGAGGTGAAGGTCACAGTCCAGTGAAGTCAAAGTACAATGTGGCGCGTGACAGCTTGGTGGCGCCCACAAGCCTTGTATTTGCTGCCACGCAGTACTGAGGGAGCACTGCACAGTCAGGGGGGGCCGTCTTTCCGATGAGACGTAAAACCAAGGCCGCAAAGTTAAGTTTCAGAGTGTGTGGAAATTGGCAAAACAATTCTCGAGTTTGCACTGAACTCAGTGTGAGTGCTGAGCACCGGATCAGGGCCCCTGGGGGATGTAAAGGATCACACGCCAATATTTATCCCTCGACCAACATCCGTCAAAAGCAGATTATGGGACCTTGCTGTGCACAAATTACCTGTAGTGTTTCCTACATTATACCACTGAGCACACTTAAAAAGTGCTTCATCGGCTGGAAAGTGCTTTGGCCAGAGGCCGGAAAAGGCACTATATAAATGCAAGTCTTTCTTTAACAAATAAAACCTCCCCAACTGTAAAACAATTTAAATGGAAAGAGGCAGAAGCTCTGGGTTGTGTGCCCGCTTTCACTTTATCCAATTTTCAAAACCCCTGAGCAGCACCTCACCCCACCCCCAACCCCTTCCCCCCCACCCCTTCTTCCTCCCCCACCCGTTCCCTCACCACCACCCATTCCTTCTCCCCCCCCACCCTTCCCCTCCACCCCTTCTCCCCCACCCTTCCCCCCCACCCCTTTCTCCTCCCCCACCCGTTCCCTCACCACCATCCATCCCTTCTCCCCCCCCACCCTTCCCCTCCACCCCTTCCCCCCCACCCTTCCCCTCCACCCCTTCCTCCTCCCCCACCCGTTCCCTCACCACCATTCATCCCTTCTCCCCCCACCCTTCCCCCCCACCCCTTTCTCCTCCCCCACCCGTTCCCTCACCACCATTCATCCCTTCTCCCCCCACCCTTCCCCCCCACCCCTTTCTCCTCCCCCACCCGTTCCCTCACCACCATCCATCCCCTCTCCCCCCCCACCCTTCCCCTCCACCCCTTCCCCTCCACCCCTTCTCCCCCCACCTATCCCCCTCACCCACCCTTGCCCCCCTCCCCCCACCCAAACAGATTCCAAATGAGAATCATGCAGGAGGCCTCTTTGCCCCCTTGGTGAACTCTGATGTGAAAGGTACATTAATGTCAATGTCACTTCCGCCACAGGTGGAACAACCACCGATTGCACGGTGCGCGCTCGACACTGACATCTCAGCAATCACATCGCAAAGGTGGCAACACAACTGACTTCGAGACTGTGCCCAGACCGCCCCCCCACCCCCCCTCCGCCCTCAGTGCCAAAATCCCGCCTTGGATATTTTGTTCAGGGTGCTCGAGATTCAATTTGTTGACTCTCTGAACTCGACCCCAGTTTGGCCATTTCTGGATCGGGAGGTTCCAATAAGAATCAGCGGTGGTACCTTTCTCTACATGTCAGCGCCCAGCCAGGACCTGGGTACGCTGGGTCAGTGGGGGTCTCCACAGGGCCTGGTGAGGGGCAGAGCCTCCACCCATCCTTTCATAGAATCAGAGAAATTTACAACACGGGAGGAGGCCATTTCGGCCCATCGTGTCCGTGCCGACCGACAAAGAGCTATCCAGCCTAATCCCACTTTCCAGCTCTTGGTCCGTAGCCCTGTAGGTTACGGCACTTCAAGTGCACATCCAGGTACTTTTTAAATGTGGTGAGGTTTCTGCCTCTACCGCCCTTTCAGGCAGTGAGTTCCAGACCCCCACCATCCTCTGGGTGAAAAAAATCTCCCCTCAAATCCCCTCTATACCTCCTACCAATTACTTTAAATCTACGCCCCCTGGTTGTTGACCCCTCTGCTAAGGGAAACAGGTCCTTCCTATCCACTCTATCTAGGCCACTCATAGTTTTATGCACCTCAATAAGGTCTCTCCTCAGCCTCCTCTGTTCCAAAGAAAACAAACCCAGCCTATCCAATCTTTCCTCAACTAAAATTCTCCAGTCCAGGCAACATCCTCATAAATCCCCTCTGTACCCTCTCTGGTGCAATCACATCTTTCCTATAATGTGGTGACCAGAACTGCACGCAGTACTCAAGCTGTGGGCCTAACTAGTGTTTTGTACAGTTCAAGCATAACCCCCCCTGCTCTTGTATTCTATACCTCAGCTAATAAAGGCAAGTATTCCGTATGCCTTCTTAACCATCTCATGAACCTGTCCTGCTGCCTTCTGGGATCTGTGGACATGCACTCCAAGGTCCCTCTGTTCCTCTACACTTCTCATTTATTGTGTATTCCCTTGCCTTGTTAGCCCTCCCCAAATGCATGCGAACTCCCTTCTAAAGGGAGTGCGGGAGGGTGAATCCCTACAATGGCCTCACAGTATAAGGTCAGGAGGCCAGTACACTGATTGAGAAGAAGCGGGGAAATTAAAATCGGGAGAGATGTATAATGAGCGAACGATCTGATATTGCCTTAAGTGAAAGTGATCCACAAGAAAAGACCTTGAGAGCTAAAAAGTGTTGGCAGTCTTCACCACAGGGCACGACAGATAACGCTAAAAAACCAGTCAAATAATCCCTGAACTCATGAACCAGTGACCTGTGGCTCAGTGGGTAGCACTCTCACCTTGGAGTCAGAAGGTTGAGGGTTCCAGTCCCACTCCAGGCACATGAGCACATAAATCTAGACTGACACTCCCAGTGCAGTGCTGAGGGAGTGCTGCACTGTCGGAGCTGCCGTCTTTCGGATGAGATGTTAAACTGAAGCCCCGTCTGCTCTCTCAGGTGGATGTAAAAGATCCCACGGCCACTATTTTAAAGAAGAGCAGGGGCGTTATCCCCGGTGTCCTGGGGCCAATATTTATCCCTCAATCAACAGAACAAAAACAGATTATCTGGTCAGTATCGCATTGCTGTTTGTGGGAGCTTGCTGTGCATTTCCCACATTACAACAGTGACTGCACTTCAAAAGGACTTCATTGGCTGTAAAGCGCTGTGGGACGTCCGGTGGTTGTGAAAGGTGCTATATAAATGGTTTGGTCAGTCACTGGGTAGGTATCACATTCGGTGACATATTAGAGGCTTCAACTCTCGAGGTGGAAAATAAATCATCACTTACTTGTGATTCCACTGCAGTACATTTGACGACACTGTTACCTGCAAACAGTTACGCAATGTTCTCCACAGATCCCTCACTCACCCGCTCCCTCCCTCCCTCCCTCCCGCTTTCAGGTAAGCTGCAAGCCTCTTGCACTGGGCTACGAGAAAACATATCTGCCTAAAGCTCATTGACTTCCCCACAAAGAGCCTATTCCACAGATGTGTTGACGTCAGTCTCTGCTATGGTAACCACGCATCTATTGTACAACCCTCTTTAAGAGCCAACAGATTGATTAAAATGGCCCTGTTTGCTCTCTTTCTGTGGGATGATACCAGAAACGCGAGGGTGTATCTACCGGGAAAGGGTCTCTTTTCTCTCGAATAAAAAAGGCTGAGGGGTGACCTAATAGAGGTCTTCAAAATGATGAAAGGTTTTGATAGAGTGGATACAGAGAGAATGTTTCCACTTGTGGGGAAGAGCATAACTAGAGGCCATCAATATAAGATAGTCACCAAGAAATCCAATGGGGAATTCAGAAGAAACTTCTTTACCCAGAGAGTGGTGAGAATGTGGAACTCGCTGCCACAGGGAGTGGTGGAAGCGAATAGTATGGATGTATTTAAGGGGAGGCTAGACAAGGATATGAGGGAGAAGGGAATAGAGGGTTATGCTGATAGAGTTAGATGAGGAAAGACGGGAGGAGGCTCGAGTGGAGCATAAACGCCGGCATGGACTGGTTGGACCGAATGGCCTGTTTCTGTAACGTATATCCTATGTAAGCCTATGAATCCTGCAGACAATAAGACTTAAGCCCATTTTTCACAAACTTCCATTTCAGTGCGGTACCTCTGCTCAGGCACATGTCTATGCAGCAGAAGAACTGTACTCACACTTTCTACTGGCGAGCACGAGAGTTCTCCGCGGTGGCGTGGCCAATATTTATCGCTCAACCAACATCACTAAACCACACGGAGGCCAAAATTATCTTTGGGGCGGATCATTTGAATGAAGTGATCATTCTCCGCCCGAATTGATGGGGTGAAGAATCGATCAAAATTGCCCTCTTTTAAAAAAAAAATAGTCAGGGCAGTGTTTGGGGCGGTGTTTGGAGCGGTAGTGCGTTGGGAGCGGGGCAGAAGGCGGGCGGAGTCATCAGCGCAGCGCTAAGCACGTCAGCGCGACGCTAATGATGTCACCGTAGCGCTAATGATGTCAGTGTGACGTGCCGCGGAGGGCTAGCGCGTAGCAACATCCCTCCCCTTCAGTTAAAGGGGAGGGGGCCGCAGCGAGCTCTGCAGCCACTTTAGTGGCACCCACCGGGCCACCAGGGAGGGGTACGGCCGGGCCAGCGGGGGTGCCCGCGCTGCCTGTTGGCGGCCCGGCCGAACCCGTGGCCGCCATTGTCGGGCCAACCGCACAGTCGGCCGACAACTAAAATAAAACAGTGACCGCGGCAGTGCGTCCTCCCCCCTTCAGGCCGGACGCACCGCAAAGCCACTGCCAGCTTCCCGCTGGGAAAAGCTGCCGGGGGTACTGACCGGCGGCGGCTCTGCTCCCGCTAGGTGGGAACACGGGGCGCCCCCAGCCCGGGGGCAATTCCACATGGGTCGGACCATCCACCTGCCCCCAGTCGGAAAGGCCTTGCCGTCCCATTACTGCCCTCTTAGAGCTGGGAATGAGCCTTAAAGAGGGGGGGGCATTTTCGGCCCCATGATCCGGTCATTGTTACATTGTTGTTTGTGGGAGCTTGCTGTGCCAAAATTGGCTGCCGCATTTCCGACATTACGACAGTGACTGCACTCCAAAAAGTACTTCAGTGGCTGTAAAACGCTTTCGGACGCCCTGAGGTCGTGAAAGGCGCTATATAAATGCAAGTCTTTCTTCTTTCTTTGACCACTCTTTGTATGAAGACGGACATTCTGTGATGATTTTATATTGTTTCCCCACTGAGCGCAGGCGGGATGGAATATTTTCAGCGTGCTCGCCAGTAACAGATCGGGGGGGGCGGGGGGCTCAGAGACAGATGGAGTGAGTGGGAGAGCAAATACAATGGCACGTCATCCAAGTGCTCTCCGTACCCATGAGCACCATCTGGCCATCAAAGATATGTGGGCAGCTGATAACACGGAGTCCTACATATGAAACTTGGTGGAACACAGAAGAATAACCCCTTTACTGGTACATAGCACAATAACAATCACGGTCTAATAGCCTAATTATACCATCCAACTATTAATGATGGAAAAAAAAATCAACTGCTAGTAGATCAGCCTACATTCCCCGATATCCTGACCTGTCAACACATGAATGCATCCATGCCCATGTTACCTCTAGACTTGACTATTCAAAAGCGTTCCTGGCTGGCCTCCCGCATTCTACCCTACGTAAACTAGAGGTGATCCAAAACTCGGTTGCCCGTGTCCTAACTCGCACCAAGTCCCGCTCACCCATCACCCCTGTGCCCGCTGACCTACTTTGGCTCCCGGTTAAGCAACGCCTTGATTTCAAAATTCTAATCCTTGTTTTCAAATCCCTCCATGGCCTCGCCCCTCCCTATCTCTGTAATCTCCTCCAGCCTCACAGTCCCCCCTCTCCCGAGATGTCTGCACTTCTCTAATTCTGTTCTCTTGAGCATCCCTGATTATAATCGCTATCATCGGTGGCCGTGCCTTCTGTTACCTGGGCTCCAAGCTCTGGAGCTCCCTGCCTAAACATCTCCACCTCTCTTTCCTCCTTTAAGACACTCCTTCAAACCTACCTCTACACTGCCTAATATCTCCTTATGTGGTTCAGGGTCAAATGTTCGTCTTATGATACTCCTGCGAAGCATCTTGGGACGTTTTATTACATTAAAGGCGCTATATAAATATAAGTTGTTGTAATTTTCCCTCCCTTTCCCCCCCACCACATTCGTAAATATTTAAATATTTCAAACTCATTATGGAAGCACTTAGGGCTTGGAGTGTACTCTTAAAGCCGGAGCTGCGGGAAACATCCATCTTTCCTGATTTTTGAAATATTGTATCCTGTGTACAGTGTGTATGTTTCTAGGGTACGCCGGGTTGCGTTACAGAGCTGCATGTAGTCCTGCACTGGGTCAGTAAGCGATGGGGAAATGTCGGATCTGTCTCACTTCAGAACACAAAAATCTAGGCTGACTCTCCAGTGCAGTGCTGAGGGAGCGCCGCACTGTCGGAGGTGCCGTCTTTCACAAGAGACGTTAAACCGAAGCCCAGTCTGTCCCGTCAGGTGGACGTAAAAGATCCCACAGCCACTTTTTCGAAGAAGAGCAGGGGAGTTATCCCCGGCGTCCTGGCCAATAATTATCCCTCAATCAACATTACAAAAACAGACTATCTGGTCATTGCTGTTTGTGGGAGCTTGCTGTGCGCAAATTGGCGGCCGCGTTTCCCACATTGCAACAGTGGCTACACTCCAAAATCACTTCATTGGCTGTAAAGCGCTTTGGGACCTACGATGGTCGTGAAAGGCGCTATTTAAATGCAAGTCTTTCCTTTCTTTCTTTTATAATGCAACTTGCTCCATTTCAGATGATAGTGCAGCACCTTCACGGTGAAACAGAACAGCCGAGAAATCAGATTGGGCGGTCCCCGTCTTTTGGGGCGCTGAAAGGATCAATGTGGCATGCGGTCTCAGCACTCATTTTGCACAAGGAGAGCACCACGTGCCAAATTGGTCCAGTCGCCCCTCCCAGACCGCCCGAAATGAGCGTTATGCCTATTTCCTACGCAAATCAGGGCCTGGCGCTGTTTACAGACCCCTTTCCCATATTCTCGCACACCATAACCCTGACTGAGGTGAGGTAATGCTGCACGGAGCAGGGACCGCTCTTTTTACCTTCCTGGTCGGGCTGGCTCAGTTTGTTGGCATAGTTGTGCCGATCGCCTCAGCACAGGAATTTAACGGAACCTTTTCAACCTTCAGCCAGGTGCTCCTGGAGATTGTCCATTGATCGAATGTCATGTGATGGGTGGATTGTCCTACAAGGAGAGATTGAGTAGGCTAGGCCTATATTCTCTCGAGCTTAGAAGATTAAGAAGTGATCTCATTGAAACATACAAAATTCTTACAGGGCTTGACAGGGTAGATGCAGGGAGGATGTTTCCCCTGGCTGGGGAGTCTAGAACCAGGGGTCACAGTCCCAGAATAAGGGGTCGGCCATTTAGGACTGAGATGAGGAGAAACTTTTTCACTCAGAGGTTGTTGAATCTTTGGAATTCTCTACCCCAGAGGGCAGTGGAGGCTCAGTCGTTGAGTATATTCAAGACAGAGATCGATAGATTTTTGGATATTAAGGGAATCAAGGGCTTATGGGGATAGTGCAGGAACGTGGAGTTGAGGTCGAAGGTCAGCCATGATCTCAGTGAATGGCGGAGCAGGCTCGAGGGGCGGAATGGCCTACTCCTGCTCCTAATTCTTTTGTGATTGGGTGTCACGTGATCGGGTGTCATGTGATTGGGCGCCATGGGTGTCATGTGATTGGGCTCCACGCGATCGAATGTCACGTGACGAAGCCGCCAGGAATACATCCAACCAGCAACCTGCCCGCTAAGCTGTGCGGCCGGGCAGGAGTCTGGAGGTCTCGCGCAGGCCGCTCACCGGATGGTTAATTTACAGCCAATGAAGTACTAGCCAAATGTATTGCACAGTAGGCGGGCAGGTGGCAAGAACAAACAATAGATAGAAACATAGAAATGTACAGCGCAGAAGGAGGCCATTTCGGCCGATCGTGTCCGCGCCGGCCGACAAAGAGCCACACGGCCCTCGGTCAGCAGCCCTGAAGGTTACATATATAACCTACGAACAATGAACAATGGCGGAAAGGTAAAGAGCACCCAGCCCAACCAATTCGCCTCACACAACTGCGACACCCCTTACACTGAAACATTCTACACTCCACCCCAACCGGAGCCATGTGATCTCCTGGGAGAGGCAAAACAACCAGATAAAGCCCAGGCCAATTGGGGAAAATTCTTCTCTGACCCATCCAGGCGACCGAAACTAGTCCATATTCGATTCCCTGCAGTACTTACCATCATATATGTGCCAGCCAACAAGAGCTTATCCAGTCTAATCCCAATTACCAGCTCTAGGTGGTTACGGCACTTTAAGTGCTCATCCAACCACCTTTTAAGTGTGGTGAGGGTTTCGGCATTCACTACCCTTCCAGATTTACAATGATTTTATACTGCACTGTATCTCCTTGGGATGCAGCTAACAACACGACCCCTGATTAACCTTGTGAGGCAGCCCCTAGCCCCTGTGCGACCTGTCCTATCTCGGATGATTGTGCTGACTTGGAGGAAGTCAAGTTCAGAGAAACCCTTTCTTTGTGGATCTATCGGCAATGAACGGAAGTTGTCAAAATGTAGCTGTCAAACTCAATTAAGAGCTGCCAATCTTAAATTTCGACCTCATCCCCAGGATATTTCTAATTGAATTAAGCATGTTGTTGATCGGTCCCTTCCTGGGGAACAGATTAATCTGTCCCAAAAAAACACTTTCTATAACCCGTGAGACCAGTCTCCATTCACAAACAATGGCAGCGCTAAATATTTACTCATCAAAGGACTTCCTGCATGCCTGCCACGTTTCCAGTCAGACTGGCTCATTTTAGTGTACACGAATCTAATATTAACTCTGCGTATACCGTGACCATAAGAAATAGGAGCAGGAGTAGGCCATTTGGCCCCTCGAGCCTGCTCCGCTATTTAATAAGATCATGGCTGATCCGATCATGGACTCAGCTCCATTTCCCTGCCAGCTTCCCATAAACCTTCACTCCTTTATCGCTCAAAAATCTGTCTATCTCCACCTTAAATATATTCAATGACCCAGCCTCCACAGTTCTCTGGGACAGAGGATTCCACAGATTTACAACCCTCTGAGAGAAGAAATTCCTCCTCATCTCAGTTCTAAATGGGTGGCCCCTGATTCTGAAACTATGCCCCCCTAGTTCTAGATTCCTCCACGAGGGGAAACATCCTCTCTGCATCCACCCCGTCCAGCCCCCTTAGTATCTTATATGTTTCAATAAGATCACCTCTCAGCATAACAAAACAGCATAATAAATCGCAAGCAAACAACAACTTGCATTTATATAGCGCCTTTAACGTAGTAAAGCATCCCAAGGCGCTTCACAGGAGCGTTATCAGACAGAACTTCACACTGAGCCACAAAAGGAGAAATTAGGGCAGGAGAGAGGCAGGTTTTAAACAATCTCTTAAAGGTGAAAAGAGAGGTGGAGAGGTTTAGGGGGGGAATTCCCGGGCTTCGGGCACTTTGAATGCTGAAGACACGGCCGGCAATCATAGAATCATAGAAGTTTACGGTACAGAAGGAGGCCATTCGGCCCATCGTGTCCATGCTGGTCCCCAACAAAAGAGCTATCGGGCCTAGTCCCACTTTCCAGCTCTTGGTCCGTAGCCTTGTATTTCAAGAGCAGATCCAAGTACTTTTTGAATGTGATGAAGGTTGCTGCTTCTCCCACCCCTTCAGGTAGTGAGTTCCAGATGGGGTGAAGGAAACTGGGGATGCTCAAGAGGCCAGAATTGGAGGAGAGCAGAGATCTCGGAGGGCTGCAGGGCTGGAGGAGGTTACGGTGATAGTGAGGGCGGGCAAGTAGATTTAATGTAAAGGTAACTTGGATGGCGTTCCATAACTCCCGTGCATTGGGAGAGATGCAGTCCACGTGAGGAGCTATAAATGAAACGTTTTATTTTCTGTTGACCTTTGAAAAAAATGCTGCTTTTTTGTCAGGGGGAAAACAATCTCCTGTCAGCTGTGGCTCTGTGGGGAGCACCCTCGCCTCTGAGTCAGAAGGTTGTGGGTTCATAGTCCCATTCCAGGGACTCCAGCACAAAAATGTGCTGCACTGTCGGAGGTGCCGTCTTTCGGATGAGACGTTAAACCGAGGCCCCGTCTCTCTCTCAGGTGGACGTAAAAGATTCTATGACACTATTTCGAAGAAGAGCAGGGGAGTTATCCCTGGTGTCCTGGCCAATATTTATCCCTCAATCAACATCACACAAACAGATTATCCGGTCATCATCACATTGCTGTTTTGGGAGCTTGCTGTGCGCAAGTTGGCTGCCGTGTTTCCTACATAACAACAGAAACTACACACCAAAAAGTACTTCATTGGCTGTAAAGCGCTTTGCGATATCCATTGGTCGTGAAAGGTGCTATATAAATGCAAATCTTTCTTTTCTTTTAATGATCGCCTTGTTTGGTTGCACTTTATTTCAATATTTAGTTAGTTTGACGTCCCTTAACTGTGATCACAGCTTGAAGCCTGAGTTGCCAGATTCATTCATTACTGTGATGTTCCCGGCTGCACACGTTAGTGCTCCATCTGCATTCGCTAATGAAGAGCTATCAGGATAGTGTGCAGCAACGCCCGACTATTTAAATAGGCTGCAGATGGCGGCAGATTCTGCCTGGTGCACAACTACTTGTCAGCTCCGACAGACTTCATTGCCTCTCAAAAGCCTCCCACGGTACGGCAGGCAATTAATAGAGCAAATAATGAGAATGACTTGGAATATGAGAATGGCCGTGAAGGTAGTGCTTCAAACCCACTTCACACTGAATACAGCGCCTTCGACATGGAAAAACATCACAGAGCCGTGATCAGGAGCAACTGGGCACGAAGCCAAAGAAAGAACGTGTATTGATATAGCGCCCGTAACGACCTCAGGACGTCCCAAAGTACTTCACAGCCAATGAAGTGCTTAATGTAATATGGAGCCCCCTCTAGTGGACTGTTGCTCCATCATCAGCATCATCGGCAGTCCCTCGGAATCGAGGAAGACTTGCTTCCACTCCTGAAGTGAGTTCTTTGGTGGCTGAACAGTCCAATATGAGAATATGAGAACCACAGTCTCTGTCACAGGTGGGACAGATAGCCGTTGAGGGAAGGGACTGGTTTGCCACCCGCTCTTTCCGCTGCCTGCGCTTGATTTCTGCATGTTGTCGGCGACGAGACTCGAGGTGCTCGGCGCCCTCCCAGATGAACTTCCTCCACTTAGGGCGGTCTTTGGCCAGGGACTCCCAGGTGTCAGTGGGGATGCTGCACTTTTTCTGTTTCTCCACCTAGTGGACTGCTGTGGTAATGCAACTGTACAGAATCAGTGCGGACTGATTCCCGCCCATTACAGACAGTTTGAAACTGAAACCGAATTTAATCCTGATTGTAACAGCCTGGAATTTGCAAGGGAAATATGGAATAAGACAAAAGGAAACAAAAATTGGTGAAGTTACTAGCATAATCCGCAATTTTAACAATTATTGGCGGGATTTTTGAAATCAAAAGTCGTTAGGCTCTGACTACTGAGAACAATAATTGGCACCCTACTTTCATTGGTGGACTAAACAGGCTGTGATTGGTCATCGGAATCGACAAGGTCACATGACAAGTTCCTGCAGAGCCATGTTGTGTATGTGATGTCGTAAAGAACATATCGCAACTTCTGAAGTGTTGTCACTGTTGTAATATAGGAAGCAAAGAAGGAGATATTTTGGGGGGGGGGTGACCAAAAACCTGGTTGAAGAGGTGGGTTTTAAGGAGGAGAGGGAAGGAGCTCGGGCAAGTCATTTGAGCACGGGGCCGAGGCGGATGAAGGCACGGCCACCAATGGTAGGGCGAAGGGAGGTGGGAATGTACAACAGGCCAGAGTCGGAGGAACAGAGTTGTGGGGCTGGAGGAGGGCACTGCATTAAGGAGGGAATGTGAAGAGATTTAAACGTGAGAATGAGAATTTTAAATTGGAGTCGCTGGGAGACTGGGAGCCAATGCAGGTCAGCAAGGACATTGGGTACAAGAGTAAAGAAGCAATGATGAAATTAGACAAAACTCTGTTAAGCCAACAGTTAGAGCACGGAGTGTGGTTTTGGGACCCTCCCATTAGAAAAGGACATGATCCCATAGAGAGCGTAGAGTGTAGATTCACCAGCATGATAGCAGGGATGGGATGCCAAAGTGGTGAGGAGAAATTTGTGATTTTTGAAGTTAACCTACACAGTGTCAGCAGTGCTTGTTGGAAGTGCGTTGCCATGACAGCACGTCTTATCAAAATAATGTCCAGATACAATGGGGACAATTTAAAATCAACCCACCCGTCGGGAAACTGAAGGAATCCCGTGTAACACGCGTTTAACAACTCGCACGATATTAATCTCCATTGAAGTCCGTGTAAAACCAGCAGTGACCCCAATCCCATGGGATTCCCGCCTGGCGAGTCGGGTTAAAATTGCCCCCAAAATCTCTCAAAGATATGGGGAGAAAATGAAAAGCTAAAAATATATATATATATATAAATATTGTTAATTTTACAGTGAGGGCGCCCCCTGCAGGATGAATACAGGACAACACTGCTGAGGAGGGAACAGCATCATTCGCCCAGTCACTGGCGGACAGAATGGAGCATAAACACTCTGCACATATATCTGGCTCTCATCCAAAACAAGGCACATCAAGTGGGATCTAACAGTGTTCATATTGTACCACTTGCAGACAGTAAGTGGTATAGGATTCATTTAGTATTCAACAGGCCAATGGCAAACGTCAGGAGAAAGATTCAGTTAATAACCAGGGAGATTATGGAGAGTACAGGAGGGAACTGAAAAAGTTAATACGGGAGGCACAGGGAGATTCAGAGAAAAGATTAGCAGGCAACATTGAATTGAGCCCTAAAACATGTTATAAACAAAGGGGAGGAAATTGAGCCGTTCTTTGAGGCCCGTTACCTCCTCTAAAACGGGTTTCCGTCATGGCCGGCAACTCCGACCCGTTGTGGAGCACGCGCCTTTTCCGCCCCGCGAGGGGAACTGCCCGGCGGGAAACTGCCAGTGGCTGGGCAGTGTAGCTGCCCTTAAAGGGGAGGGTGCACTGCCGCGGCCGCCATTTTCTTTTCATTGTCGGCCGACTCTGCAGTCAGCCCGTCAATGGTGGCCACGGGTTCAGCCGGGCCGCCAACAGGGGCACTCCTAACCCTCCTCGCTGGCCCAGTGGGTTCTGAGGAGGCCTCGCACCATCCTTCCCCCTCGCCCGCCTTCCGCCCCGCTCCCTACTCGTTTTTGCCCCTCTGCCACCCACCGTTAATTTTTGGGAAATTTCCCTTCCCCCTCCCCCCCATCAGTACTGGCGGTGATTCGCCAGTTAATTTGAATTATCCGCCCCAATCGGGGCTTAGTGCAATTCCGGCAAAATGTAAGCAGTTTGCAAGGGTAAAAGTTGGGCCGATTAAGAATCCAAAGGAAAATCTTCATGTAGAGGCAGAGGACATGGCTGAAGATTTAATTGAGTACGTTGCATCTGTCTTCACAAAGGAAGCAGGTGAAGTGAATGTTGACACTAAAAGAGGGGGAAGTTATGGATAATAATAGATAGAGAAGACGTACTAAAAAGATCAGCATTGCTGAAAGTCGGTAAGTCACCTGGTCCAGATGGAATGTGTCCTTGGTTGCTGAAAGATGCAAAGGTAATAACAGCAGAAGCATTGGTCACAAACTTTCAATCCCCACTGGGGACAGGAGTAGTGCCTGGGTACAGGAGTAGGAAGAGGAGAGGGATAAACTAATAAACTACAGGCCAGTCAACCTAACATCAATGGTGGGGAAGTTATTGGAAACCATTATCATGGACAAAATAAACTTTCAATTAGAAAGGCATAGGTTAATCAATGAGGGCCAGCATGGATTTGTTAAAGGTAAATCATGCCTGATTAACTTGATTGAATTCTTTGATGAGGTAACAGAGAAGATTGATCAAGGTAGAGCAGTAGCTTGATCAGGCCAACATCCCCAGCATCGAAGCACTGACCACACTCGACCAGCTCCATTGAGCGGGCCACATTGTCCGTGGATGTGGTGTGGTGTGGATGTGGTATATTTGGACTTTCAAAAGGCTTTTGACAAGGTTCCACACAAGAGATTGGTGTGCAAAATTAAAGCACATGGTATTAAGGGTAATGTATTGACGTGGATAGAGAACTGGTTGGCAGACAGGAAGCAGAGAGTCGGGATAAACGGGTCCTTTTCAGAATGGCAGGCAGTGACTAGTGGGGTGCCGCAGGGCTCAGTGCTGGGACCCCAGCTATTTACAATATATATCAATGATTTAGATGAAGGAATTGAGTGTAATAGCTCCAAGCTTGCAGATGACACTAAGCTGGGTGGTGGTGTGAGCTGTAAGGAGGATGCTAAGAGGCTGCAGGGTGACTTGGACAGGTTAGGTGAGTGGGCAAATGCATAGCAGATGCAGTGGATAAATGTGAGGTTATCCACTTTGGTGGCAAAAACACGAAGGCACAATATTATCTGAATGGCGGCAGATTAGGAAAAGGGGAGGTGCAATGAGACCTGGGTGTCATGGTACATCAGTCATTGAAAGTTGGCATGCAGGTACAGCAAGCGGTGAAGAAGGCAAATGACACGTTGGCCTTCATAGCTAGAGGATTTGAGTATAGGAGCAGGGAGGTCTTACTGTACAGGGCCTTGGTGAGGCCTCACCTGGAATATTGTGTTCAGTTTTGGTTTCCTAATCTGAGGAAGGACGTTCTTGCTATTGAGGGAGTGCAGCGAAGGTTCACCAGACTGATTCCCAGGATGACAGGACTGACATATGAGAAGAGACTGGATCGACTGGGCCTGTATTCACTGGAGTTTAGAAGGATGAGAGGGGATTTCATAGAAACATATAAAATTCTGATGGGACTGGACAGGTTAGATGCAGGAAGAATGTTCCCGATGTTGGGGAAGTCCAGAACCAGGGGTCACAGTCTAAGGATAAGGGGTAAGCCATTTAGGACCGAGATGAGGAGAAACTTCTTCACTCAGAGAGTTGTTAACCTGTGGAATTCTCTACCAGAGAGAGTTGTTGATACCAGTTCATTGGATATATTCAAGAGGGAGTTAGATATGGCATTTACAGCTAAAGGGATTGGAGAGAAAGCAGGAAAGAGGTACTGAGGTGAATGATCAGCCATGATCTTATTGAATGGTGGTGCAGGCTCGAAGGGTTGAATGGCCCACTCCTGCACCTCTTTTCTATGTTTCTATGCATGCCCGACACTAGATTCCCAAAGCAAGTGCTCTACTCGGAACTCCTACACGGCAAGCGAGCCCCAGGTGTGCAGAGGAAACGTTTCAAGGACATCCTCAAAGCCTCCTTGATAAAGTGCAACATCCCCATCGACACCTGGGGAATCCCTGGCTCTAAGTGAAGGAAAAGCATCCGGGAGGGCGCTGAGCACCTCAAGTCTCGTCGCCGAGAGCAGAAAACAAGTGCAGACAGCGGAAGGAGCGTGCGGCAAACCAGACTCCCCACCCACCCTTTCCTTCAACCATTGTCTGTCCCACCTGTGACAGAGACCATAATTCCCGTATTGGACTGTACAGTCACCCGAGAACTCACTTTTACAGTGGAAGCTAATCTGTCTCGATTTCGAGGGAGTGCCTATGATGATAGATATGGACTTTCAGAAGGCAGGCGACAAGAGGCTTATTAAGAAGATAGAAGCCCATGGAATTAAGGGGTAAGTGACGGCTTGTATTCGAAATTGGCTCAGTGACAGGAAGCAAAGGACGGATGGATGTTTTTCAGACTGGGAGGTGTTCCCCAAGGGTCAGTTGTGGGTCCATTATTCTTTGCAGTTTTTATAAACGGCCTAGGCTCGAGTGTAGGGAGCTGCATTGTAAAGTTTGCAGATGATACGAAACTTGGCAAAGTAGTTGATCATGATGAGGATAGTAATGGGATTCAGGCTGGCCTAGCAAGATGGTGAAATGGGCAGGAGCACGGCAGATGGAGTTCAGTGCGGAGAGGTGTGACGTGATGCACTTTGGGGAGGACTAATATGGAAAGGCAGTATACTATAAATGGCACGATTTTCTAAAGTGTAGATCAGCAGATGCTATCCATAAACACAAATCCTTAAAGGTGACAGGGCAAGTTGATAAGGTGGTTAATCAAACTTGGGTTTATAAATCGAAGAAAAGAGTGTAACAGCAAAGAGATCATGCTGGAACTTTATAAATCACTGGTTAGGCCTCAGCTGGAGTATTGTGGACAATTCTGGGCCCCACACTTCAGGAGAGATGTAAAGACATTAAAAAGGGTACAGAGGAGGTATACCAGGGATGAGGGACTTCAGTTATGAGGAGAGGTTGGAAAAGTTAGGACTGTTTTCCTTGGAACAGAAAAGATTAAGAGGTGACTGAATAGAGGTTTTCAAGATGATGAGACGTTTTGATAGAATAACTAGGGGAAAGCTGTTCCCTCTGGTGAGAGGGTCAGTAACCAGACGTCATAGATTCTAAATCATTGCAAAAAGATCGAGAGAGGCGATGAGAATATTTTTCACTCCGAGAGTTGTCAGGATCTGGAATGTTCTGCCTGAACAGGTAGTGGAAGCTGATTCCATAAATAATTTTAAGAGGGAGTTGAGCAGGTACTGGAGGATGAGCAACGTACAGAGTTACGGACACAAAGTGAAGCTGTGGGACTGAGCACCACTGATCTTTCAAAGAGCCAGCACAGGCACAACGGGCCGAATGGCCTCCTTCTGTGCTGTAAGTTTCTGTGAACAGGCTCGTATCTGCATCACGTATTCAGGTGTCGGGACTGGGACTATATCTCTGCCCCTCACTCAGTCGACTCCCTCGTTCAATCCCCTCAGATCAGGAGATTTAAATGACTTGTCCCAGTGCTGGTTTAAATTTCCATCCCTGTGCCTTGATGATTTTATCAATGCAAATATATTGACGACTGCGCATGAATTGAATTGGGGCTTGTGTCTCTGTAGGCCCACACAGCAGAGCCTGGTCTCCAGTTGTCTTGGACCCCCTTGCCACTAGACCAAGACCTTGCTCTGCGAAGCCCTTTTGGTAGCTGGTGTGCAACAACCACTCCACGTTAAAAGAACTCGTGCACAGGCATCTTCCACCCTTCAAATGAAGTTCGGGACCTGGAACGCCAGGACCCTCATGGACAACTCCAACAGCGACAGACCGGAACGGTGCACCGCCATCGTTGCCCAGGAACTCAGACGCTTCAACATCGACATCGCCACCTTAAGCGAGAGCCGGCGGGCAGGGGAAGGCCAGCTCAAAGAACAAGGTGGAGGTGACACCTTCTTCTGGAAAGGCAAACCAGAAGAAGAACACCGCATCTATAGAGTTGGTTTTGCCATCAAGAATGAGCTAGTGGGCCGTCTCAGAGACTCCCCCTGTGGGATTAGCCAACGTCTCATGACTCTTCGGCTCACCCTATCCCGGAACCAGTGCGCCACAGTCATCAGTTTGTACACCCCAACACTCGATGCAACAGATGAGGCCAAAGAGGTATTCTACTCCAGCCTCGAACAATCCCTGTCCCGAGTCCCGACGGACGACAAACTGATCCTCCTTGACGACTTCAATGCCAGAGTCGGTAAGGACACAGACCTCTGGGGAGGCGTGATCGGCAGAGAGGGGGGAGGGAAAACCAACTCCAGCGGTACCCTGCTCCTGACAAAATGCCTAGAACGCAACCTTGTCATCACCAACACCTTGTTTCACCATAGGGATAAGTACAAGGCATCATGGCAACACCCTCGCTCCAAGCACTGGCATCTGCTCGACTACATCATTATCCAAGCGAGGGACCGCAAGGATGTGCGCAAGACTGCACACCATGACAGGAGCTGATGACTGCTGGACGGACCGTTCCGTCATTAACATTAATATAGCCCCAAAACAGTGATGGCAACAGAAGCAATGCTGCAGAAAAATCAATGCTGGGACACTCAAACACCCAGCAAAGAGAGCCCTATACAGCCATTAGCTCACTGGCGACCCTCGATGGCCCTGAAATGCAGAGTGCTCACCATGCCTGGTCTGCCCTCCAGGCCTCCATAACCAATGCCTGCGAAGAGACGCTTGGTCACTCAATCAGGAAACACCAAGACTGATTTGACAAGAACGACCAGGAGATCAAGGAGCTAATAAGCTGCAAGCGTAAGGCATTGCTGAACCGAAAGCAGCAAAGCAGCTCTACAGATGGCTGAAGGCCGAGGTCCAACAAAAAACCCGCACCCTAAAGAATAGATGGTGGGTGGAGAAAGCACTGGAGATCCAGCAGCTGGCCGACAACCATGACGTACGAGGATTCTTCACCGCAGCCATGGCCACCGACAGCCCAAGCATGCAAGGCCCCCCCCCCACTGCTGGCCAAGAACGGGGAGACACTCATTAAGGACACCGAGACAGTCAGGGCCCGCTAGAAGGAGCACTTCGAAGATTTCCTTAACCAAGACTCTGCCTTCGACATGAGTGTCCTCGACTCCATCCCGCAGCATGCTACCCGCCACCATCCCAGCAAAGCCCCAGCCCTGTACAAGGTAGAAAAAGCCATCCATCAGTTTAAGAACAACAAAGCGTCAGGAACAGATGGAAACCCCACTGAGGCACTAAAGTATGGCGGAGAAGCGCTATTGGCACAAATGCATGACCTCATCTCTCTTATCTGGAAGGAGGAGTGTATGCCAGGAGATCTCAGCGATGCCGTAATCATGACTATCTTCAAAAAAGGGGATGTCCGACTGTGGCAATTACAGAGGAATCTCCCTGCTATCAGCCACTGGGAAAGTCATCGCAAGAATCCTCCTCAACCGTCTTCTCCCTGTGGCTGAAGAGCTCCTCCCGGAGTCACAATGCGGATTCCGTCCACGAAGGGGTACAACGGACATGATCTTCACGGCGCAAGAACCACAAGAGAAATGCAGGGAACAGCACCAACCCTTGTACATGGCCTTCTTTGACCTCACAAGGGCCTTTGACACTGTCAACCGTAAGGGACTATGGAGCATCCTCCTCCGTTTTGGCTGCCCCAAAAGTTTGTCACTATCCTCCGCCTGCTCCACGATGACATGCAAGTCGTGATCCTGACCAACAGATCCACCACAGACCCAATCCACATCCGGACCAGGGTCAAGCAGAGCTGCGTCATCAAGCCAACGTTCTTCTCGATCTTCCTCGCTGCAATGCTCTACCTCACACTCAACAAGCTCCCCGCTGGAGTGGAACTAAACTATAGAACCAATGGGAACCTGTTCAACCTTCGCCATCTCCAGGCTAGATCCAAGGTCGTCCCATCCTCTATCATCGAACTACAGTACGTGGACGACGCTTGCATCTGCGCACACTCGGAGGCCGAACTCCAAGCCATCGTCAACACCTTCACCAAGGCGTACGAAATCATGGGCCTTACACTAAACATCCATAAGACAGAGGTCCTCCACCAACCTGACCCTGCCAGACAGCACTGCCCCCCCCCCCCAGTCATCAAAGTCCACGGCGAGGTGTTGGACAACGTGGACCATTTTCCATACCTCGGGAGCCTACTATCTGCAAAGGTCGACATCAACGACGGGGTCCAACACCGCCTCCAGTGCGCCAGCGCGGCCTTCGGTCGCCTGAGGGGAAGAGAGTGTTTCAAGACCAGGACCTCAAATCTGGCACCAAGCTTATGGTCTACAGGGCAGTAGTGAGAAATACCACCAGCGATGCCTCCGCAAGATCCTGCAAATCCACTGAGAGGATAGTCGCACCAACGTCAGTGTTCTCGATCAGGCCCAACATCCCCAGCATCGAAGCACTGACCACGCTCGACCAGCTCCCTTGGGCTGGCCACATCATCCGCATGCCCGACATGAGAATCCCTAAGCAAGCGTTCTACTCGGAACTCCTACACGGCAAGCGAGCCTCAGGTGGGTAGAGGAAACATTTCAAGGACACCCTCTAAGCCTCCTTGGTAAAGTGCAACATTCCCACCGGCACCTGGGAATCCCTGGCCAAAGATCGCCCAAAGTAGAGGAAGAACATCCGGGAGGGCATTGAGCACCTCGAGTCTCATCGCTGAGAGCATGCAGAAACCAAGCGCAGACAGCGGAAGGAGCGGGCGGCAAACCAGACTCCCCACCCACCCTTTCCTTCAACCACTGTCTGTCCCACCTGTGACAGAGACTGTAATTCCTGCATTGGACTGTACAGCTACCTGAGAACTCACTTTTAGAGTGGAAGCAAGTTTTCCTTGATTTCGAGGGACTGCCTATGATGATGATGAGCTGTCACTTTATAATAAGGCTTACTTCAAGTACAGGAGAGTTAGGAACACAGAATTAACCACAACTTGCAACATGGTAAAAAGACCGTTTGGCCCAACCAACCCTTGCTAGTGTTTATTCCCCACACAAGCATCGTCCTCATCTCAAGTGGATTCTCTCCCATTATCCTTTATTCTTCTTTCCTTCAACAATAATCGAACCTGTTCTTAAATATTGACGTAGTCTGTGTTTCAGTCACTAACTCTAGCAGTGCGATCCACAGCCTCAAAACCCTTTGTAAAGAAAAGATCTCTCCAGCTCTCCGTCCTAAACTGGCCAAGTGAGATGTTGCAGGGGGAGTTATTGGCATACACGCAGAAGCTCTCTGTGCTGTGGGACAACATAAGAACATAAGAAATGGGAGCAGGAGTAGGCCATTCGGCCCCTCGAGCCTGCTCCGCCATTTAATACGATCAATACTCTGCACTCTTGTTGATATAGCACTGTTTGCCACGTACACAGATTATCCAATTACATATGTGTCAGGGAGTGCCCAGTATTTACTGAAGAGTGCATGTACAGGCACATTTCATGCCTAGCACCTGCTCTCTGAATAGAGAGCCTCGGGGCGTGAAATACAAACTACACTGAGAAAGTGAGATTTAAATAAAGCATTAAATGGCTGCAAAATTTGGGAGTTTTATAAATAGGGACACTGAGTACAAGAGTAAAGAAATAACGATGAAATTATGCAAAATTTTGTTAAGCCAACAGTTGGAGCACCGTGTGTATTTGCTTCATGCGTTCTTTGCTAAAGAATTCAGTTACACATTTGCTGTAAAGAACTAGCTGGTTTATGAGCAAAGGTTTAACAATCAAACTGAACACTGCCAGTTCATCCACTAGGCTCACAACTGCACACCTCATCGTGGAGAACGTGAACCCAACTGGCTGGGGTTTTATTGAGTCTTGTGAACATCACATGACTGGCTAAGCCGCTCACAGTACAACAGCTCCACACCTATTTTGTTGCAAACAATAGTCAAGTGCCCCCTGATTAAAGGGGAGGCACCAAAACTGACAAATTAAACAAATCAACCTTTTAACAGTAAACTTGGATCAAATTAAAATTTGGGTGAAGTTTTGCATAATTTCATCGTTATTTCTTTACTCTTGTACTCAGTGTCCCTATTTATAAAACTCCCAAATTTTTGCGGCCATTTAATGCTTTATTTAAATCTCACTTTCTCAGTGTGGTTTGTATTTCACGTCCCGAGGGCTCTCTATTCAGAGAGCAGGTGCTAGGCATGAAATGTGCCTGTACATGCACTCTTCAATAAATACTGGGCACTCCCTGACAGATATGTAATTGGATAATCTGTGTATGTGGCAGACAGTCCCTCCGGCGCCCACCTCTCGCGGAAGGCCGCGAGCGTACCGGTGGACACCGCATGTTCCATTTCTAGGGACACTCTAGCTCGAATGCACCCACAGAAGAGAGGCAGGCAGTCGGGCTGAACGACCCCCTCGACCGCCCGCTGCCTGGACCGGCTGATGGCCCCCTTGGCCGTGCCCAGGAGCAGTCCTACGAGGAGGCCCTCGGACCTGCCCGCTCCCCTCCGCACAGGCTGCCCAAAGATCAGGAGTGTGGGACTGAAGTGCAGCCAGAATTTGAGGAGCAGCCCCTTTAAATAATGGAACAGGGGCTGCAACCTCGCACATTCAATAAAAACGTGGAACACGGACTCTTCCAGACCGCAGAAATTGCAGGCGGCCTGGGAGCCCGTGAACCGGCTTAAAAAATTTGTTGCACAGGGCTGCTCCGTGCACCACCCTCCAGGCCAAGTCCCCGCGTGCACTCTACTCCCGCGTAGATTCCACTCCATCGGGGACCCCCGCCTCCTCCGGATGGCAAGATGGTACGCCATGGCGTGTCCGGACGGCAGACGAGGATGGCAAGGTTGAGAGTGTGCAGGAGCAGCCCGTACAGGAGCAGCCCGTACAGGAATCCCCTCCGCGCAGAGCAACAGCTCCACAAGCCTATGAGCATACTCACAGGTGCATACATTATATGTAGTTTGCCACCTCCCCGCTTCCCCCATTAGAAAAAAAAGGATGTCATCCCACAGAGAATGTAGAGGGTCAATTCAGCAGGATGATATCTGGGACGGGGAAGCTATAGATGTGAGGAGAAATTTGAGATTCTTGAAGTTAACCAACACAGTGTCAACACTCTTTCCAGGTGAGACAGCGATTTACTTGGACTTCTTGCCATTTGGTCGACTGTGATCGCTGCTCATGATGTGGTCTCCTCTACATTGGGAGACCAGAAGCCGACTGGGTGACCGCTTTGTGGAACACCTCCGTTCAGTCCGTAAGCGTGACCCCGAGCTTCCGGTCGCCTGTCACTTTAATTCCCCTCTCCACTCCCACTCTGACCTCTCCGTCCTCGGCCTCCTGCACTGTTCCAATGAAGCTCAACGCAAGCTCGAGGAACAGCACCTCATCTTTCGTTTCGGCACTTTACAGCCTTCCGAACTCAACATCGAGTTCAACAATTTCAGACCGTACCCTCTGCCCTCATCTTTCACATGGCAGCTGCTGATGATTCTGATACTCCCATTTACACCCTATCTAGACTCATCTTTTGTCTCTTTACTTGTCCTGTTACCATCTCCTTTTGCCATGCACCATCATCCCTTTTGTCATTTCATCTCTCCTGCCTTCCACCCTATCACAGACCTTCCCATTTGTTCTTTCCTCTCCCCCCCACCCACCCCCCTTTCCCTGTCCCTGCACTTGCTTAAAACCTGTAACATCTCTGACTTCTTCCAGTTCTGGCGAAGGGTCATCGACCTGAAACGTTAACTCTGTTTCTCTCTCTCCACGGATGCTGCCTGACCCGCTGAGTATTTCCAGCACTTTTTTAATGTTTCTCGATCTTGTCGGGAGTGTGTTGCCATGGCAGCACATTTTATCAAAATAATGTCCAGATACAAAGGGGACAACTTTAAACCAACCCGCCCGTCAGGAAACTGACGGAATCCCGTATAACGCTCGAACTCACCCGATTTTAATCTCCATTGAAGTCCGTGTAAAACCGGCATTGATCCCGATCCCATGGGATTCCCGCCTGGCGAGTCGGGTTAAAATTGCCCCCAAAGCCTCTCAAAGATATGGGGAGAAAGTGAAAAAGCATAAAATAGATATAAATACTCTCCATCTCATTTTACAGTGAGGGCGCCCCCTGCAGGATGAATACAGTACAACGCTGCTGAGGAGGGAACAGCATCATTCGCCCAGTCATTGGGGGACAGAATGGAGCATAAATACTCTGCACATATATCTGGCTCTATCTGGCTCTCATCCATAATAAGGTCACAGAAAAGGGCAATTACTGTCAAGCGGCATCTAACAGAGTTCACAGTATACCACTTGTAGACGGTATGAGGTATGGGATTCATTTAGTATTCAACAGACGCTTGTCGGCATCATGTATTCAGGTGTCAGGACTGGGACTAATTCTCTGCCCCTCACTCAGTGTACTCCTTCACTTAATCCCCTCGGATCAGGATATTTAAATGACTAGTCCCAGTGTCAGTTTAAATTTCCATCTCTGAGCCTTGATGATTTTATCAATGCAAATATATTGAAGACTGCACATGAATTGAAGTGGGGCTTGTTGCTTTGTTGCTGCCACTTTATAACAAGGCTTACTTCAAGTGCAGCAGAATTAGGAATGCAGAATTACACAGCAATTGCAACACAGAGAAAGGCCGTTCGGCCCAACCAGCCCACGCTGGTGTTTATTCCCCACACAAGGATCCGAATCTCAAGTGGACTCTATCCCTTTAGCTGTTATTGTCCTTTCCTTCAACAACAATGGAACCTGTTCTTAAATGTTGACGTGGTCTGTGTTTCAGTCACTAACTCTGGCAGTGCGATCCACGGCCTCAAAACAACAACAGCTTGTATTTATATAGCGCCTTTAAAATAGTAAAATGTCCCATGGCGCTTCACAGGAGAGTTATATGACAAAAAAGTTTGAAACAATGAAAGACGAATAACCGAACTTGCATGTTTAACAAGCATGACCTCTGCCTTTCTTGATATATATTTATGACTTGGATGTGGATGTACAGGGCACAATTTTTAAATTTGCAGATGATACAAACTTGGAAGTATAGTGAACAGTGAGGAGGAGAGTGATAAACTTGAGGAAGACATAGACAGACTGGTGAAATGGGCAGGCACATGGCAGATGAAGTTTAACGCAGAAAAGTGCAAAGTGATACATTTTGGTAGAAAGAATGAGGAGGGGCTATATAAACTAAGGGGTACAATCCTAAAGGGGGAGCACCTGGGGTTATGTTTGCATAAAGCGTGAAGGTGGCAAGGCAGGGCGAGAAAGCAGTTAAAAAGGTTTACGGGGTCCCGGGCTTCATAAATAGAGGCCCTTTGGAGAAAAGGTGTCCCAGCTCTCTCTCCGAAACTGGTCAACATGAGGTAAATTATGTAGAATTACATAGAATCTGAAGCACAGAAATAGGCCTTTCGATCCATCTAGCCTGTGCTAGTGTCAGCTGTGGCTCAGTGGGCAGCACTCTCGCCTCTGAGTCAGCAGGTTGTGGGTTCATAGTCCCGCTCCAGGGCCTTGAGCACAAAAATCCAGGCTGATACACCCAGTGCAGTGCTGAGGGAGTGCTGCACTGTCAGAGGTGCTGTCTTTCAGATGAGACGTTAAACCGAGGTGCCGTCTGCTCTCTCAGGTGGACGTAAAAGTTCCCATGACACTATTTTGTAGAAGAACAGGGGAGTTATCCCCGGTGTCCTGGCCAATATTTATCCCTCAACTGACATAACAAAAAAACAGATTATCTGGTCGTTATCACGTTGCTTCTTGTGGGAGCTTGCTGTGTGCAAATTGGCTGCTGCGTTTCCCACATTACAACAGTGACTACACTTCAAAAAGTACTTCATTGGCTGTAAGGTGCTGTAAGGTCCAGTGGTCGTGTAAAGTCCAGGTCTGTGATTGGAGCATGGGCAGATACAGAAGGAGTGGCCCAGGGGAGGCGAGAGTTCGGGGCCAGGGGCCCAGGGGCAGCACGGGCCAGCCCACACTGTGAGATATGTGTGCAGCAGAGCAGGTCTCCAGTTGTCTTGGGTAATTCTTGACACTGGACCAAGACCTAGCTCTGTCAAGCCCCGTGTGGTGGCTGGTGTGCAACGGCCACCACACGTTAAAAAAATCCACGCACAGGCATCTTCCACCCTTCAGGATGTAGTTCAGGACCTGGAATTTTAGGTCCTTCATTGAAACACCTGTGAACTTATCCATTTTTGGCGTGGAAGCAAGTCATCCTCATTTCCAGGGACGGCCTATAATGATGATGATGATGGGTCGTGTAAGGCGCTATATAAATGCAAGTCTTTCTTTACTAACTCTGGTAGTACATAACAACATAAGAAATAGGAGCAGGAGTAGGCCATTCGGCCCCTCGAGCCTGCTCCGTCATTCAATAAGATCATGGCTGATCTGATCATGGACTCAGCTCCACTTCCCTGCCCGCACCCTATAACCCTTTATTCCCTTATCGCTCAAAAATCTATCGATCTCTGCCTTAAATATATTCGATGACCCAGCCTCCACAGCTCTTTGGGGCAGAGAATTTCACAGACTTACAACCCTCTGAGAGAAGAAATTCCTCCTTATCTCAGTTTTAAATGGGCAGTCCCTTATTCGAAGACTATGTCCCCTAGTTTTAGTTTCCCCTGTGAGTAGAAATATCCTCTCTGCATCCACCTTGTCGAGCCCCCTCATTATCATAAATTTCAGTAAGATCATCTCTCATTCTTCTGAACTCCAATGAGTAGAGGCCCAACCTATTCAACCTATCCTCATAAGTCAACCCCCTCATCTCCGGAATCAACCCAGTGAACCTTCTCTGAACAGCCTCCATTGCAAGTATATCCTTCCTTAAATACGGAAACTAAAACTGCACGCAGTACTCCAGGTGTGGCCTCACCAATACCCTGTACAGTTGTAGCAGGACTTCTCTGCTTTTATACTCCATCCCCCTATCAATAAAGGCCAACATTCCATTTACCTTCCTGATTACTTGCTGTACCTGTATACTAACTTTTTGTGTTTCATGCACAAGGACCACCAGGTCTCTCTGTACTGCAGCACTTTGCAATTTTTCTCCATTTAAATTATAATTTGCTTTTCTATTATTTCTTCCAAAGTGGATAACCTCACATTTTCCCACATTATACTCCATCTGCCAAATTTTTGCCCACTCACTTAGCCTGTCTATATCCCTTTGCAGATTTGTTGTGTCCTCCTCACAATTTGCTTTCCCACCCAGCTTTGTATCATCAGCAAACTTGGCTACATTACGCTCGGTCCCTTCATCCAAGTCATTAATATAGATTGTACATAGTTGAGGACCCAGCACTAGTCACTGTTTGCCAACCGGAAAATGACCCATTTATCCCAACTCTCTGGTTTCTGTTAGTTAACCAATCCTCCATCCATGCTAATATATTACCCCTGTGCGATTGGAAAAAAAAGGGTTGCACAGCTCTCCTAAACAGTTGTCCTAAACAGTTCGACGTGAGATGAATTATGTAGAATTACATAGAATGTGCAGCACAGAAACAGACCTTTTGGCTGGTGATTATGCTCCACACGAGGCTCCCCTCTTTCTATTCACCTAACATTCTCAGAGGTGTAAGTATTATTCATCAGAGAAACCAAAGCACTTCTGTTTGACTCGGAAAAAAACAAACAAGCTTGTCTCTGTTCAAAGGTAATCTGTTGACTAAGGAACGGCTTCCAATAATCCCTTCCTGTTTGGTGTCGCAACACCCTTGGAGTTTCCTGTGTTGTGGGTTCGAGAAAGGTCACGGTGAATTTACCAGATATCTGTCCTTACCGTCTCTTCCTGCTGGGAACAGCCTCTCCGCCACCACGGCATTGATGTCACTGAATATTTCATCCTCTTCCCGATCGGCGTCCAACTGGAACACAGCGGGGGAAATAAGTAAGGAAAAATTAATCTTCCGCATCACCAGAGTCGGAGAACACCCCCGACCATCCTGGCTCGTTGGTAAATGCCCCACAGCAGCTACAACAACTTGCATTTATAGAGCGATCTCAACCTAGTAAAACATCTCAAGGCAGAGGAGCGTTATCAGACATATAACTGAGACTGAGCCAAAAGGAAAGACCTCAGCCTTGAACGGCCGAGCGCTAACTTTAAGGTTATGTTCCCTTGTTCGGAACACCCCACTTCTCTCGGCATGGTCGCCAGAGTAAAAAAGAAAGACTTGCATTTATATAGCGCCTTTCACAACCACCATACATCCGAAAGCGCTTTACAGCCATTGAAGTACTTTTGGAGTGTTGTCACTGTTGTAATGTGGGAAACGCAGCAGCCAATTTGCACACGGCAAGCTCCCACACACAGCAATATGATAATTTCCAGATGATCTGTTTTTTCGTTACGTTAATTGCGGGATAAATATTGGCCAGGACACCGGGGATAACTCCCCTGCTCTTCTTCCAAATAGTGCCATGGGATCTTTTACATCCACCTGAGAGAGCAGACGGGGCCTCAGTTTAACGTCTCATCCGAAAGACGGCACCTCCGACAGTGCAGCACTCCCTCAGCACTGCACTGGGAGGGTCAGCTTTAGATTTTTTTGTGCTACAAGTTTGTGGAGTGGGACTTAAACCCATAACCTTCTGACTCAGAGGCGAGAGTGTTACCCACTGAGCCACAACTGACACAAAGATGGAGAGATGAGAACAGGTGACCCAACAGCTCGGTCAAAGAGGTAGGTTTTAAGCAATGTCTTAAAGGGGGTGGGAGAGAGAGAGAGGTAGAGAGGCAAAGAGATTTGGAGAGATGGAACTCCAGAGCTTGGGGCCAAAACGGCTGAAGGTACAGCTGCCAACGGTAGGGCAAAGGGAGTGATACCGAGCGAGGCAGGCCAGAAAAATTCCAGACTTGAACCCTGGTGTGTGCTGAGTTAGCCGCCTCAGCCCAGCAACGGCCTTGAACCCGATAGTTGACAGGCTTGGGACTGGAAAGCCAGCCCGGGCTTCTGCTCCTCATTGTCGTCTAGTGCCCTCTGCTGGAAGGTTGTGTACGCGCGGATACCAGGCGATGAGAGGGGGAAGTCTGCCTTGTTTTGCCCTCTACATTTGAATGGCCGACCGGACCCTCGTTGTCAAGGATGCAATGAGGGTAGAAACATAGAAACATAGAAAATAGGTGCAGGAATAGGTCATTCGGCCCTTCAAGCCTGCACCACCATTCAATAAGATTATGGCTGATCATTCACCTCAGTACCCCTTTCCTGCTTTCTCTCCATACCCCTTGATCCATTTAGCCGTAAGGGCCATATCTAACTCCCTCTTGAATATATCCAATGAACTGGCATCAACAACTCTCTGTGGCAGGGAATTCCACAGGTTAACAACTCTCTGGGTGAAGAAGTTTCTCCTCATCTCGGTCCTAAATGGCTTACCCCTTATCCTTAGACTGTGTCCCCTGGTTCTGGACTTCCCCAACATCGGGAACATTCTTCCTGCATCTAACCTGTCCAGTCCTGTCAGAATTTTATATGTTTCTATGAGATCCCCTCTCATTCTTCTAAACTCCAGTGAACAAAGGCCCAGTTGATCCAGTCTCTCCTCATATGTCAGTCCAGCCATCCCGGGAATCAGTCTGGTGATCCTTTGCTGCACTCCCTCAATAGCAAGAATGTCCTTCCTCAGATTAGGAGAACAAAACTGAACACAATATTCCAGGTGAGGCCTCGCCAAGGTCCTGTACAACTGCAGTAAGACCCCCCTGCTCCTATACTCAAATCCCGTAGCTATGAAGGCCAACATACCATTTGCCTTCTTCACCGCCTGCTGTACCTGCATGCCAACTTTCAATGACTGATGCACTATGACACCCAGGTCTCGTTGCACCTCCCCTTTTCCTAATCTGCCGCCATTCAGATAATATTCTGCCTTCGTGTTTTTGCCACCAAAGTGGATAACCTCACATTTATCCACATTATACTGCATCTGCCATGCATTTGCCCACTCACCTAATCTGTCCAAGTCACCCTGCAGCCTCTTAGCGTCCTCCTCACAGCTCACTCCGCCACCCAGTTTAGTGTCATCTGCAAACTTGGAGATATTACACTCAATTCCTTCATCTAAATCATTAATGTATATTGTAAATAGCTGGGGTCCCAGCACTGAGTCCTGCGGCACCCCACTAGTCACTGTCTGCCATTCTGAAAAGGACCCATTTATCCCGACTCTCTGCTTCCTGTCTGCCAACCAGTTCTCTATCCACGTCAGTACATTACCCCCAATACCATGTGCTTTAATTTTGCACACCAATCTCTTGTGTGGGACCTTGTCAAAAGCCTTTTGAAAGTTCAAATAAACCACATCTACTGGTTCTCCCTTGTCCACTCTACTGGTTACATCCTCAAAAAATTCCAGAAGATCTGTCAAGCATGATTTCCCTTTCATAAATCCATGCTGACTTGGACAGATCCTGTCACTACTTTCCAAATGCACTGTTATTTCATCTTTAATAAATGATTCCAACATTTTTCCCATTACTGATGTCAGGCTAACCGGTCGATAATTACCCGTTTTCTCTCTCCCTCCTTTTTAAAAAAAGTGGTGTTACATTAGTTACCCTCCAGTCCATAGGAACCGATCCAGAGTTGATAGACTGTTGGAAAATGATCACCAATGCATCCACTATTTCTAGGGCCACTTCCTTAAGTACTCTGGGATGCAGACTATCAGGCCCCGGGGATTTATCAGTCTTCAATCCCATCAATTTCCCGAACACAATTTCCCGCCTTGTAAGGATATCCTTCGGTTCTTCTCACTAGACCCTCAGTCCCCTAGTACTTCCGGAAGGTTATTTGTGTCTTCCTTCGTGAAGACAGAACCAAAATATTTGTTCAACTGGTCTGCCATTTCTTTGTTCCCCATTATAAAGTCACCTGAATCTGACTGCATGGGACCTACATTTGTCTTCACTAATCTTTCTTTCTTCACATATCTATAGAAGCTTTTAATAATTATAAGATATCTGTAAGATATCTTTAATATCTTCACATATCTATAGAAGGGTATAAATTTATCGGCGCCCGGTTTGGCGAGCATGTAGGCGGAGGTGGGGCAATCGCCGGGAAGCCAGAGGTAGGCCCGAAACTGGGCCTTGGGCCTGATTAATATTAATTGGGCCTCCTCAGACATCATCATCATAGGCAGCCCCTCGTATCGAGGATGACTTGCTTCCACGCCAAAAAGGGATGAGTTCACAGGTGTTTCAATGGAGGACCTAGTATTCCAAACTACATGTTGAAGGGTGGACGTTGCTTGTGCGTGGATTTTTTTAATGTGGGGCGGCCGTTGCACACCAGCCACCACACGGGCTTGACATGAGCTCGGTCTTGTTCCAGTGGCGAGGATTAAACAAGACGCCTGGAGACCAGCTCTTCTGCAAGGACCTAGTGCGCACACACATATCGCAGTGTGGGCTGGGCCCGTGCTGCCCCCTGGGCCCTCGCCTCTTCTGGGCCCCGAACTCGCGCCTCCCCTGGGCCCCGATCGCGTCCCTCTACAACCTCTCGCCGCTCCTTCGCCCCGACCTCGCCGCTCCTTCGCCCCGACCTCGCCGCTCCTGCTGCACCTGCCCGCGCTGCAATCACCGACCTGGACCTTGACGTCGCTCTTGGCTGCCGTCGCCCTCCTGCACCAGCTCGCACCGTACCTTGACGTGGAACGCCGCCACGCTGCCCATGGGCCGCCGCTCGCCGCTCCTTTTATGGCCCCGACCCGCCACTGATGGCAGCTCGGACAGCCCGCACATTCGAAGCAATTCATTCTAGGCTGCTCGCCTCGCCGGCATTGGCAAGTCCCAGGAGAGGGTGTTGTGGAGTCGGGATGGGGGAGCGGGCACTCCTTCGTCTCCTCCGGGCTGCACCACAACAATTTGTTTCGCGTTTTATTCAAAAAAAGCCATTGATCTTTTGGTGCCAGCGGAACGCGTGTAAGGGACAGAATGCCAGTTTTAGGCGGCCGCCGAGAATGCCTGTAAAAATGGCTCGACCCAATATCGGGCCGGACATCATTGAGGTGCCATTTTGGATGCGAGTCTCCGAATTTGGGCCCCCACTGCACCCATTTTAAGCCCATAAAACAGGGACAACAGCAACAACTTGTATTTATATAGCGTCCTAAACTGTTTTTAGCGCCGGGACCTAGCTCCGATGCCCACGCGTTCTGCTACACTACGCCAGGGCCCTACATCGGTGCTGCTGCATGTAGAATACGAAGCAGGCCAGGGCCATTGGAGGGAGCAGTATGCGGCGGCCCAGCCCGGAAATCGGCGCGATCCCGGCCTGTGAGACCATCAGCAGGCCGAGGCCATTGGTGGCATACCACTGCAGGGAGCTGGTTGCAGTGCGGGGCAGGCACAGCAGCAGGGGCGAAGGAGCGGCAAGAGTCCGTAGAGGGAAGTGACCGGGGCCCAGGAGAGGCGTGAATCTGGGGCCCAGAAGAGGCGAGGGTCCAGGGGCAGCACGGGCCCAGCCCAGCGATACGTGTGCGCGTTAGGTCAGTGCAGCAGAGCTGGTCTCCAGTACCGTCCTGGTTAACCCTTGCCACGGGACCAAGACCTCGCTCTGTCAAGCCCGTGTGGTGGCTGGTGTGCAACGGCCACCATACGTTAAAAAAATCCAAGCACAGGCATCTTCCACCCTTCACGACGTAGTTCGGGATCCGGAATATTAGGTCCTTCATTGAGACACCTGTGAACTCATCCCTTTTTGGCGTGGAAGCAAGTCATCCTGGCTTCGAGGGACTGCCTATGATGATGATGATAACGTAGCGAAACATCCCAAGACCCTTCACAGGAGTATTATGAGATTTCAAAATTTGACACCGAGCCGGTGCTAGCGGTTGGCGTAACAAACCGAATTTCTCTAACTCTCTCTTTCTCGCTCCACCCGTACCGCCTGGCCTGCTGAGTGTCTTGCAGCGTTCTCTCGGTGTTATTGCAGGCGAGCAGCTCCAATGAGCAGAAACATGCTCAGCAGGACGACTGTGCCACAGTATGTTCAACCCCCCCCACCGGCATCGAGGCACTTGGGCACATTTACTGCCAACTGCTCTGTGGCGTCCTCTTGAAGCAGCAACGGCTGAGAGAATCCAGGATTAAACAAGCACTAAAATGGCTCTTAAAAAGGAAGATCAGCCAGATGCAGCCTTCCCCATTATTTCCACAGACTCTCAGCAGCTGTAACGTGTTTGCTTCATGGGCTCTTTGTTTAAGAATTTATAGCAACACATTGCTATTAAGTTGGTTTATTAGCAAACGGTTTAACAATCGCACTACACATCACCAGTTCATCCACCAGGCTCACAACCACCTGCCTCATCGTGGATTCCCCCGAACCCAACCGGCTGGGGTTTTATTGAGTCTTGTGAATATCACGTGACTGGCCAAGCCACTCCCAACTCAACAGCTCAACAAATCATGCTCACAGTGCATACATTACAGCATCCACTTGCTGTAAGAAAGCAAATGGCATGTTGGCCTTCATAGCGAGGGGATTTGAGTACAGGGGCAGGGAGGTGTTGCTACAGTTGTACAGGGCCTTGGTGAGACCACACCTGGAGTATTGTGTACAGTTTTGGTCTCATAACTTGAGGAAGGACATTCTTGCTATTGAGGGAGTGCAGCGAAGGTTCACCAGACTGATTCCCGGGATGGCGGGACTGACATATGAAGAAAGACTGGATCAACTGGGCTTGTATTCACTGGAGTTCAGAAGAATGAGAGGAGATCTCATAGAAACGGTTAAAATTCTGATGGGTTGAGACAGGTTGGATGCAGGAAGAATGTTCCCAATGTTGGGGAAGTCCAGAACCAGGGGTCACAGTTTAAGGATAAGGGGTAAGCCATTTAGGACCGAGATGAGGAGAAACTTCTTCACCCAGAGAGTGGTGAACCTGTGGAATTCTCTACCACAGAAAGTTGTTGAGGCCAATTCACTAAATATATTCAAAAAGGAGTTAGATGTAGTCCTTACTACTAGGGGGATCAAGGGTTATGGCGAGAAAGCAGGAATGGGGTACTGAAGCTGCATGTTCAGCCATGAACTCATTGAATGGCGGTGGAGGCTCGAAGAGCCGAATGGCCTACTCCTGCACCTATTTTCTATGTTTCTATGTTTCTATGTAACACTCAGAGGAGCAGCGTTTCAGAACCAGGCTCCACTGCTCTTAAGATAGGGGAGCAAAATAAAGCTGCATGGGTCTTAAAGGATATGGTAGCCTAGTGGTTATGTTACTGCAACAACAACTTGTATTTATATAGAGTTTTAAGGATTGTCTTTAAGGAGGAAAGAGAGGTAGAGAGGTGGAGAGGCTTAGGCAGGGAGTTCCAGAGCTTGGGGCCGAGGCAACAGAAGGCACGGCCACCGATGGTTGCGTGATTATAATCAGGGATGCTCAGGAGGGCAGAATTAGAGGAGTGTAGACATCTCGGGGGGGATTGTGGGGCTGGAGGAGATTACAGAGATAGGGAGGGGCGAGTTAGGACATGGGCAGCTGAGTTTTGGATGGTCTCAAGTTTATGTAGGGTAGAAGATGGGAGGCCAGCCAGCAGTGTGTTGGAGTAGTCAAGTCCATGCAGTGTTTATGCTCCACACGGACCTCCTCCCACCCCTCTTCGTCTCACCCCATCAGCATATCCTTCTATTCTTTTCTCCCTCATCTGTTCACCTAGCCTCCCCTTAAAGGAATCCAGGCTATTCGCCTCAACTTCTACATTCTCACCACTCTCTGGGTAAAGAGGTTTCTCCTGAATTCCCTATTGGATTTATTAGTGACTATATTCTACTATCGGCCCTTCGTTCTAGTCTCACCCGCAAGTGAAATCATCTTCACCACGTCTATCCTTTCAAAACCTTTCATCGTTGTAAAGTCCTCTATCAGTCTATCCCTCAGTCTTATGTACAAACTTTCCTGACAGGTATAACTCTCAGTTCTAGTATCATTCTAATAAATCCTTTTTGCACCTTCTCCAATGCATTTATATCCTTTTTATAATATGGCGACCAAAACTGTTCCCGCTATTCCAAATGCGGTCTCATCAAGGTTCTATACAAGTTTAACATAACTTCTCTGCTTTTCAATTCTATCCCTCTGGAAATGAACATCAGTGCTTTGGTTGCATTTTTAATGCCCTTATTAACCTGTGTCACAACCTTTAGTGATCTGTGTATCTGTACCCCGCCGCCCCCTCCCTGTTCCTCTACCCAATCTAGACATTTCGGAGGCGAAATTGGCCCATGCCCCGTTTGGAGGCGGTAAACTTCCGGGGCTGGGACATTTATTGCCCGGCCTGGATGTTCTGCTCGCAGCGCAGAGTTTGGCCCTTCCGCCCCTCAACGGAGGCGGAGCGCGATCGGAGGTGCCCCGGGTCCCTGGAGGGGCGCTCCCGGGGCGGTAGATTGGCGTTGAGTCCAGCGGCGTGCTCCGGAGCCCGGTGCCACACCGGCAACGTCAGCGCTACGCCGTATGTGCACTAGCCCGGGGCGCAAGTCGCGGGCACGGCACTAACGGCACAACGCCCCTTCAAACCTCCGGGGCAATTTCTCCAGAGGCACTATCGACCCCTTTTCCTGGGCATTAACCTTGTTGCGCCCCATTAGCGCCTCTGGGGGTGCTAATGAGGCTATAAAAAAAGGGCAATTTTGCCCCCTTATTTTCCAAGGATTTTCCTTATTTTTCCTACCAAAATATACCATCTCACTCTCATCTATATTGAAACTCGTTTGCCAATTGCATGCCAATTCTGCATGTTAATTAATATCTTTCTGTATTTTGTCGCAGTCTTCCTGGCTCTGTTGTTCAGGAGGGCATAAGAAAGAGTGGGAGAGCGATAGTGATAGGGGATTCAATCATAAGGGGAATAGATAGGCGTTTCTGCGGCCGCAATCGAGACTCCAGGATGGTATGTTGCCTCCCTGGTGCAAGGGTCAAGGATGTCTCCGAGCAAGTGCAGGACATTCTGAAAAGGGAGGGAGAACAGCCAGTTGTCGTGGTGCACATTGGTACCAACGACATAGGTAAAAAAAGGGATAAGGTCCTACGAGATGAATTTAAGGAGCTAGGAGTTAAATTAAAAAGTAGGACCTCAAAAGTAGTAATCTCGGGATTGCTACCAGTGCCACGTGCTAGTCAGAGTAGGAATTGCAGGATAGCACAGATGAATACGTGGCTTGAGCAGTGGTGCAGCAGGGAGGGATTCAAATTCGTGGGGCATTGGAACAGGTTCTGGGGGAGGTGGGACCAGTACAGACCGGACGGCCTGCACTTGGGCAGGAACGGAACCAATGTCCTAGGGGGAGTGTTTGCTAGTGCTGTTGGTGAGGAGTTAAACTAATATGGCAGGGGGATGGGAACCAATACAGGGAGACAGAGGGAAACAAAAAGGAGATAAAAACAAAAGACAGAAAAGAGATGAGTAAAAGTGGAGGGCAATGAAACCAAAGGCAAGAAACAAAAAGGGCCACTGAATATAAAAGGGCTGCAGGAGGGGTAAAAACTAAAAATCATGGTTTAAAAACTAGGATGAAAACACTTTACCTAAATGCACACAGCATTAGAAATAAAGTAAATGAGTTGACGGCACAAATCATTACAAATGGGTATGATTTGGTGGCCATTACAGAGACATGGTTGCAAGGTGGCCAGGACTGGGAATTAAACGTACAGGGGTATCTGATGATTCGGAAAGATAGGCAGGAAGGGAAGGGAGGTGGGGTAGCTCTGTTAATAAGGGATGATATCAGGGCAGTTGTGAGGGATGATATTGGCTCCAATGAACAAAATGTTGAGTCACTGTGGGTGGAGATTAGAGATAGTAAGGGGAAAAAGTCACTGGTCGGCGTAGTTTATAGGCCCCCAAATAATAACTTCATGGTGGGGCGGGCAATAATCAAGGGAATAATGGAGACATGTGAAAAAGGAACGGCAGTAGTTATGGGGGATTTTAACCTACATATCGATTGGTCAAATCAAATCGCAGGGGGTAGCCTGGAGGAGTAATTCATAGAATGCATATGGGATTGTTTCTTAGAACAGTATGTAACAGAGCCTACAAGGGAGCAAGCCATTTTGGATCTGGTCCTGTGTAACGAGACAGAAAAAATAAATGATCTCCTCGTAAAAGATCCTCTCGGAATGAGTGATCACAATATGGTTGAATTTGTAATACAGATTGAGGATGAGGAAGTTGTGTCAGAAACGAGCGTACTATGCTTAAACAAAGGGGACTACAGTGGGATGAGGGCAGAGTTGGCAAAAGTAGACTGGAAACAAGGACTAAACGGTGGCACAATTGAGGAACAGTGGAGGACTTTTAAGGAGCTCTTCCATAATGCGCAACAAAAATATATTCCAGTGAAAAAGAAGGGCGGCAAGAGAAGAGATAACCAGCCGTGGATAACCAAGGAAATAAAGGAAAGTATCAAATCAAAGACCAATGCGTATAAGGTGGCCAAGGTTAGTGGGAAACTAGAGGATTGGGAAGATTTTAAGCAACAGCAAAGAATGACTAAAAAAGCAATAAAGAAAGGGAAGATAGATTACGAAGGTAAACTTGCGCAAAACATAAAAACAGATAGTAAAAGCTTTTATAGATATATAAAACGAAAAAGAGTAACTAAAGTAAATGTTGGTCCCTTAGAAGATGAAAAGGGGGATTTAATAATGGGAAATGTGGAAATGGCTGAGACCTTAAACAATTATTTTGCTTCCATCTTCACAGTAGAAGGCTCAAAAACCATGCCAAAAATTGCTGGTCACAGGAATGTGGGAAGGGAGGACCTTGAGATGATCACTATCACTAGGGAGGTAGTGCTGGACAGACTAATGGGATTGAAGGTAGACAAGTCCCCTGGTCCTGATGAAATGCATCCCAGGGTATTAAAAGAGATGGCGGAAGTTATAGCAGATGCATTCGTTATAATCTACCAAAATTCTCTGGACTCTGGGGAGGTACCAGCGGATTGGAAAGTAGCTAATGTAACGCCTCTGTTTAAAAAAGGGGGCAGACAAAAGGCAGGTAACTATAGGCCAGTTAATTTAACATCTGTAGTGGGGAAAATGCTTGAAACTATCATTAAGGAAGAAATAGCGGGACATCTGGATAGGAATAGTGCAATCAAGCAGACGCAGCATGGATTCATGAAAGGGAAATCATGTTTAACTAACTTACTGGAATTCTTTGAGGATATAACGAGCATGGTGGATAGAGGTGTACCGATGGATGTGGTGTATTTAGATTTCCAAAAGGCATTCGATAAGGTGCCACACAAAAGGTTACTGCAGAAGATAAAGGTACGCGGAGTCAGAGGAAATGTATTAGCATGGATAGAGAATTGGCTGGCGAATAGAAAGCAGAGAGTCGGGATAAATGGGTCCTTTTCCGGTTGGAAATCAGTGGTTAGTGGTGTGCCACAGGGATCAGTGCTGGGACCACAACTGTTTACAATATACATAGATGACCTAGAGGAGGGGACAGAGTGTAGTGCAACAAAATTTGCAGATGACACTAAGGTTAGTGGGAAAGCGGGTTGTGTAGAGGACTCAGAGAGGCTACAAGGAGATTTGGATAGGTTAAGCGAATGGGCTAAGGTTTGGCAGATGGAATACAATGTCGGAAAGTGTGAGGTCATCCACCTTGGGGAAAAAAAACAGTAAAGGGAATATTATTTGAATGGGGAGAAATTACAACATGCTGCGGTGCAGAGGGACCTGGGGGTCCTTGTGTATGAATCCCAAAAGGTTAGTTTGCAGGTGCAGCAGGTAATCAGGAAGGCAAATGGAATGTTGGCCTTCATTGCGAAAGGGATGGAGTACAAAAGCAGGGAGGTGTTGCTGCAACTGTATAAGGTATTGGTAAGGCCGCACCTGGAGTACTGCGTGCAGTTTTGGTCACCTTACTTAAGGAAGGATATACTGGCTTTGGAAGGGGTACAGAGACGATTCACTAGGCTGATTCGAGAAATGAGGGGATTACCTTATGATGATAGATTGAGTAGACTGGGTCTTTACTCGTTGGAGTTCAGAAGGATGAGGGGTGATCTTATAGAAACATTTAAAATCATGAAAGGGATAGACAAGATAGAGGCAGAGAGGTTGTTTCCACTGGTCGGGAGACTAGAACTAGGGGGCACAGCCTCAAAATACGGAGGAACCAATTTAAAACCGAGTTGAGAAGGAATTTCTTCTCCCAGAGGGTTGTGAATCTGTGGAATTCTCTGCCCAAGGAAGCAGTTGAGGCTAGCTCATTGAATGTATTCAAATCACAGATAGATAGATTTTTAAGCAATAAGGGAATTAAGGGTTACGGGGAGCGGGCGGGTAAGTGGAGCTGAGTCCACGACCAGATCAGCCATGATCTTATTGAATGGTGGAGCAGGCTCGAGGGGCTAGATGGCCGACTTCTGTTCCTAATTCTTATGTTCTTATGTTCCTCTGTATTAACCACCGCCTCAATTTGGCATCATCCGCAAATATTGAAATTGCATTTCAGATGCCCGCGTCCAAATCATTTATATGAATGGTGAACAGCAGTGGTCCCAATATTGCGGGCACACAGGGCCAATGCTCCATTTAAGCTGTGCAGCCACGCATGCACGCTATTTAAAGGGGCCACAAACCTAAAAAATAATTAAAGGGAACATTGCGCAGGGGCAGGCGGCTGCCAGTGAAGTGCCCTAAGTGGTACAAAGTGCGCCCCTTTCGTTTGCCTTGTTAAGCTATTTTAATTGGATATTTACCCACTGATCCCGTCAACCCTGTCAGGGTCAGCGCTGCGGGCAGAGATGGGGTAGCAGGGGTGGGGAGGGGGGTGGCGGGGGGGTGTTGACACACCAGCGGGTCGCGAACCGGCTCCAGAGAAATCCCGACCCCCATATTACTAAATTACATACTGAATACTTTAGGGACGTAGTTTAAGAATAAGGGGGTCACCCATTTAGAACTGAGATGAGGAGGAATTTCTTCTCTCAGAGGGATGTAAATCTGTGGAATTCTCTGCCCCAGAGAGCAGTGGAGGCTGGGTCATTGAATATATTTAAGGTGGAGATAGATGGATTTTTGAACAATAAGGGAGTGTAGGGTTATGGGGAGCGGGCAGGGAAGTGGAGCTGAGCCCAGGATCAATAAGTCATGATCTTATTGAATGGCGGAGCAGGCCCGAGGGGCCAATGGCCTACTCCTGCTCCTATTTCTTATGTTCTGATGAAACTGATGAGACATGGAGTGAACCAGAGAGCATTTAGAAATCCTCATAAAACAGCATTGTAGCTTATTCAAATAATATTTAGATTGAATGTCTCTGACTCAGCAGACTCCAACTGTTGTTGTGACATTGTTACACCACTTAAACGTAGCTATATTTATTGCTTTAGCTGAACCCTTTGATGTATTGCTGCCTTGTAACAAACTAGACAACGAGAACATAATGCCTAGTAACAACTTTCATCTTAACAAAGAGACAATGGGGGCAATTTTGACACTCTGGGTGACAGTAGATAGACTAGATTAGACAAACTCTTCTAGACAGAGTAGATAGAAACGGTTCCCATTGGCGGAAGGGTCGAGAACCAGAGGACACAGATTTAAGGTGATTGGCAGACGAGCCAAATTCAACATGAGGAAAAGCTTTTTTGTGCAGTTGGAATGCGCTGCCTGAAAGGGTAGTGGAGGCAGTCTCAATCGTGGCTTTCAAAAGGGAGTTGGATAAGTACCTGAAGAAAAAATATTTGCAGGGCTACAGGGAACGGGCAGGGAGGTGGGACTAGCTGAAGTGCTTTTGCAGAGAGCCGGCATGAGCTCGACGGGCCGAATGGCCTCCTTCTATGTTTCTATGTTTAACCATTCTATAATTCTATGACTCCCTATATTACTAGAAGTCTACCTACAGGCTCACTGAAAATCAAAGGAGCATTTCTCTAATCGATAAGCCTACTTAATCCTTCTGTTGGTAAAAGGCAAATTAAATCCGAGATGCTCACACACACACCACATCTTTAGGATTTCCCGACACGCTACTGAAAATGGTGACATAATAAAATCTGCTGCGATGAGACAGTTGTTCATCCTTCAGTTGCGACAGTCACCATGTGGAGGGGGGGGGGGGGGGGGATTTTATCCCGAGTCGCTCAGCAGAAACCTGGCAGGTGGGCATTTAAAAGCATCCTGGCTCTTGCAGGAATGAAGTCGCAATAGCTGGAAGTACAGTGGTTCTCTCTCAGGTGTATAGAGATGGACGTGTATCTCGTATGTCCCAATATCCCACCACTGCTTCACGCACACACAAGAAGGGACGTTCCGACTGCTCTTCACACTTTGGATGTTTTGTGTTAAGTTTCTCAATGTTGCATGGCTAAATGGATGGTGAGTGTGAGATTTCTGCCTGTGGCTGAAGATATGGGAGCAAGAGTCATCCTCGTTTATAATAGGCAACTTGGCTCGGCTGCTAGCTTTCCTGCTTCAAATTTTTAATCTCGTAACACTCCTGTGAAGCACCTTGGGAACGTTTCACTATGTTACAGGCGCTATATAAATACAAGTTGTTGTTGTTCTGTGTCAGAAGGTTGTGGGTTCAACCTTCCTTAGGATCAGCTCGAGGGGCTGAATGGCCTACTCCTGTTGCTATGATATCTCAGTGGAGTGGAGTGTGAGAGAATCACAGGATCATAGAAATTTACAGCATGGAAGGAGGTCATTTCAGTCCATTGTGTCCGTGCCGGCCGACAAAGAGCTATCCAGTCTAATTCCACTTTCCAGCTCTTGTTCCATAGCCCTGTAGGTTACAGCACTTCATGTGCACATCAAGTACTTTTTAAATGTGGTGAGGGTTTCTGCCTCTACCACCCTTTCAAGCAGTGAGTTCCAGACCCCCACCACCATCTGGGTGAAGAAATTTCCCACAAATACCCTCAAAACTTCCTACCAATTACTTTAAATCTATGCCCTCTAGCTGTTGACCCCTCTGCTAAAGGAAATAGGTCCTTCCTATCCACTCTATCTTGGCCCCTCATAATTTTTTACACTTCAATAAGATTTCCTCTCAGCCTCCTCTGTTCCAAAGAAAACAACCCCAGTCTATCCAATCTTTCCTCATAGCTAAAATTCTCCAGTCCAGGCAACATCCTCGTAAATCTCCTCAGTACCCTCTCCAGTGCAATCACATATTTCCTGTAATGTGGTGACCACAATTGCACGCAGTACTCCAGCTGTGGCCTAACTAGTGTTTTACACAGTTCAAGCATAACCCCCCTGCTCTTGTATTCTATGCCTCGGCTAATAAAGGCAAGTATTCCTATGCCTTCTTAACCACCTTATCCACCTGGCCTGCTACCTTCAGGGATCTGTGGACCTGCACTCCAAGGTCCCTTTGTTCCTCCACACTTCTCAGTGTCCTACCATTTAATGTGTATTCCCTTGCCTTGTTATCCCTCCCCAAATGCATTACCTCACACTTCTCCGGATTGAATTCCATTTGCCACTGTTCTGCTCACCTGACCAGTTCATTGATATCTTCCTGCAGTCTACAGCTTTCTTCTTCATTATCAACCACACGGCCGATTTTTGTATCATTTGCAAACTTCTTCATCATACTCCCAACATTCAAGTCTAAATCATTGATAAATACCATAAAAAGCAAGGGACCCAGTACTGAGCCCTGCGGGACCCCACTCAAAACAGCCTTCCAGTCACAAGGACATCCATCAATCAATGTGCTGTTCTCGTGATGAGAGGGTAAATCCAGGCCATGTCTGCCTGGTCCCGTGCTCTAGGGGATTATTCAAAGAGTACAGTGTTCTCCCGGTGTCCTGGCCAACAGTCCACCCTTAATCACGGCTGCCAAAAATGGATCAACTGGTCATTCACCTCATTGTTGTTTGTGGAACCTTGCTGTGTACAAAATGTCTAAAGTGATTGTCTACTTAGCAACAGTCATTGCACCTTACAGTCATTCATTGTATGGGTAGTGCTTTGGGGAGTTCATGGGAGATGTGATAAGTGAAAGTCTTTACTTCATTCAAAATAAAAGAAATGGAAACTAAGCCGTGTTTCCATGGAGATTAGGGACAGGATAGACAACCTTAGGCTGTGAGGTTCTGATAACAACAACAACAACTTGCATTTATATAGCACCTTTAACGTAGTGAAACGTCCCAAGACGCTTCACAGGAGTATTATGAGATTAAAAAATTTGACACCGAGCCGCATAAGTAGAAATTAGCGCAGGTTGGTCAAAGAGGGAGGTTTTAAGGAGCTTCTTGAAGGAGGAGAGAGAGAGGTAGAGAGGTGGAGAGGTTTAGGCAGGGAGTTCCAGAGCTTGGGGCCCAGGCAACAGAAGGCACGGCCACCAATGGTTGAGCGATTATAATCAGGGATGCTCAGGAGGGCAGATTTAGAGGAGCGCGGGCTTAGATTAGAGGTTGTGGGGCTGGAGGAGATTACAGAGATAGGGAGGGGCAAGGCCATGGAGGGATTTGAAAATAAGGAGGAGAATTTTGAATTTTGATGGGGAAACATGAAGATTTTATTGGTGTGTAATGGGAGGGAGGGGATTATATCTACTTTCTGTGCTGTCAGTGGACTCATTGGTCCTGGGTGGCTGTTGGTTCTCGCCATTCCCAGGACATTGGGACAGTGATTCCTGCTTGTGTAGCTGTGTAACACATCTCACTGGATATCAGCTGTGGCTCAGTGGGCAGCAATCTCTAGGTGGGAGGGACTAGGAGTGAGCAGGTGCTGCTGATCACTGCAGGAGTTGGAGTGAGTTTGTAAAAAGTTGGTGGTGGGTTTCTGGGTTGTTTTTGGCCCCTCAGAGGACAATGCTCCCAGTGTAAACTTAACCAGGGGAGAGAATGTCTTGAGAAGGGAGAATAAAAGGCCCAAAGATTTGGGCCGGGATCCCAGAAGGTTTGGAAGAGAAAACGCGGCGGTGGTTCACTGCCAGGATAAGGAACTGCGAGCTTGGGATATTATCCAGGCGGACTGCAGCGAGGGAAGTTGCTTTGCCTGCCGACCAAAACCGAATGTTGGGTTCGAGGTGACGGTCAGTGACCGAGAGGAGGTGGAAAGACTTTTACTGAGCCTGAAGGTTGGGGAGAAGTGCTTGGATGTATCTTTGCTGCAGAGAAGCATGTGTGACAAAGAAGTAGGATTAGCGGTAATAAAAGTAGCAATAAGTGGAATGAAGGAGGAGAAAAGCCCAGGGTCTGATGGACTAAGTGCATAATTTTCTAAATAATTTTTAGAGATTTTAAGTCCATTGGTCTTAGAGGTTTTTAAGGAGATTATAACTGAAGGAAGCCTGGCCCCATCTATGAGGTGAGGTATCATAAGCTTAGCTTATAAAAATAAAGGGGATGGAAGGGATCTGAAGAATTGGAGGCCCATCACACTATTATAAGTGGATTATAAGATCTCGGCCAGGGTTATGGCAAATCGTATGAAGGAGGTGATGCCGCAGATAGTTTCACTCTCTCAGTCCTATGGAGTCACAGGCCGGGACATCGTTGACTCTGTGGTCTCAATCCGAGATGTGATAAAACTCATGGAAGAGAGAGGGAGGGAAGCTTATGTGCTAAAGATGGATCAAGAGAAAGCCTTTGATAGAGTCTTTCATGAGTTTTTATTGATGGTTTTGGAAGCATTTGGTTTTGGGGAAAATTTAATTGTGGATAAGGATTTGTTATTCAAACACATTTAGCTGTGTTAAAAGTAATGGTTTTTTATCCAAGTATTTTCCAATACAGAGATCAGTGAGACAGGGTTGTCCCCTGTCCCCATTGTTGTACACATTATTGATAGAACCATTAGGTTACATGATGCGAAAGGAACACAGAGTAGTCGGGATTGCGGTACCCAGTTCCCGGCAGGTGTCGGTAATACACCAATATGCAGATGACACAACCTTAACGCTGAGAGATGGGGAGTCAGTGAGGAAAGCTATGGGAGTAGTGGAGGAGTATTGTAGAGCTTCAGGAGCCAGAGTAAATTATACTAAGGCCCAATGCCTGGTTGTGGGAAGGAGTAGGGGGGAGTGGTTTGAGGAAAGCCCTTTTAAGGTGGTGGAGGTTTTAGAAGTTCTGGGGATGCATATGGGATGCAAGAAACATAGAGATGAAGTGGACTGACTAAATTGGGATCCGAAGGTTATGAAAATTAAAAAGATTTTGGGAAAATGGGAAAGAAGATGGTTGAAAGTGCAAGGAAGAGCGACAGTGGTGGCATCTCTCCTGCTATCTAATAATGAAGAGGATAGACAAGATGGAGGCAGAGAGGTTGTGTCCACTGGTCGGGGAGACTAGAACTAGGGGGCACAGCCTCAAAATACGGGGGAGCCAATTTAAAACCGAGTTGAGAAGGAATTTCTTCTCCCAGAGGGTTGTGAACCTGTGGAATTCTCTGCCCAGGGAAGCAGTTGAGGCTAGCTTATTGAATGTATTCAAATCACAGATAGATAGATTTTTAACCAATAAGGGAATTAAGGGTTACGGGGAGCGGGCGGGTAAGTGGAGCTGAGTCCACGGCCAGATCAGCCATGATCTTGTTGAGTGGCGGAGCAGGCTCGAGGGGCTAGATGGCCTACTCCTGTTCCTAATTCTTATGTTCTTATGTTCTTATGTAAACGATGGTACTTATTGACAGTGGAGGATATTCCTGAGTGGGTGGAAAAGTCTATCCAAGAGGTTTGTGTAAAGTTTTTATGAGAAGGGAAACCAGCCTTGGTTGCTTACAATACCATCATTGGACAGCGAAATCAAGGAGGACTCAATTTCCCAAATATTGATTTGAAGAAAAATTCCGTTAGAATTAAGTGGTTGAAGAGATTTCTTCAGAAATCAAATACAAGTTTTTGGAAGAGTTGTTTCCAACTATTTTTTAATTAAGTGGGATAGGAGGACGGAATATTTTACATGGAATACAACAACATGTTTTTGAAATTGATTAAACCTCTCCCTAGGTTTTATAAGGGGGTTGTTGACACTTAGGCCCAATTTTTCAAAAAGTGTGCCGTTTATGCCCAAAGGTGCTGAGGAATTTTTAGAACAGCCCTTATTTTTGAACAGGCGGATCAACATTGAAGGAGAGGTATTATTTAATCAAGCTTTTATAAAAGCTGTTATTACATGTGAAAGATGTATTATATGAGGTAATTCTAGGTTGGTTGCCGGAAGCGGTAGTGAGGGACATGGTTTGGGAGGAGGATTAGGAGTTGGAGGAAAAAGCGATTAAGATCATGTCGGAGAAGATTGTGAGGGCAATGCCACAGGATTGGATGGAAGAAATAAATACGCAAATCTCCAAAGGAGGTATAATGCATCGCGCTTTTCCAAGCTTTCTGCTGGAGAAAGGGGAGAAGTTGGTCCAAGATGACAACTGTAATACTCGAGATTTCTATGGGGTATTTAGAGAATGGAGATTTCAGACACCTGCTGGTCAGGAGTTTTGGCAGAATATATTCCCACAACTGGACTTCCACAGGATTTGGAAGGGTGTGTGGGCGAATTTTAAATGTCCAGAGTGGATTGAACTGGATTTCAAATCGCCTCATAACTGGATTTTTACCATGATAGTCTTATGTAAGATTGAGTGAGTAGAGGTGGGAACTTGCCCAGTGTGTGGGACGCAGGATAAGACTCTGTCCCATTTGCTGGTGTTATGTCTGCAGTTAAAGGATTTTAAGTACTATGTTCGACAGTTGTGTGAGGTTTTCTGGCTGGGTGAGGACCAAAGAGCAAGAATGGGAATCCCGCGGGACTCAATTTTGAGATGGGAATTGCAAGAGAGTCTGCCCGAGTCTAGCGGAGCGGCGATTAATTTAATGTTCAGTTTGACTAGATTTGTGATTATGCAAAGAAGGAATGCTCTGTTTTTTAAGGGGAGGAGAATAAACCTAAAAGAGTATTTTAAATATAAACTAAAATATCATTATAAGGCTCTGTGGATGTTTTCTTCAGAAAATAATCTAAAGATAGTATTTTATGATCAATTTGTCAGAGATGCCATCTTTCGGATCAGACATTAAACCCAGGCCCCAACTGCCCTCTCAGGTGGATATAAAAGATTCCAAGGCACTATTCTGAAGAAGAGTAGTGTCCTGGCCAATATTTAACTTTCAACCAACACCTAAAAACAGATTATCTGGTCAATCACCTAATTGCTGGCCGTGGTACCTTGCTGTGCGCAAATTGGCTGCCGCGTTTTCTACATTGCAACAGTGACTGAACTTCAAAAGTACTTCATTGGCTGTAAAGCGCTTGAGATGTTCTGAGTATAAATGCAAGTTCTTACTTTTTCTTCCTTAGTGGAATTGTGTTTTTGCGGGTTGGGTGGGGGTGATGGGTGGGGAGATTGTGGGATATGTGATAATACTCTCTTGCCTTCTAGAACTGTCCACCTGTTGAGTGGCCAACGTGAGGTGAGAGAGAGACAGAGATCGATAGATTTTTGGATATTAAGGGAATTAAGGGATATGGGGACAGTGCAGGAAGGCGGAGTTGAGGTAGAAGATCAGCCATGATCTTATCGAATGACGGAGCTGGCTCGAGGGGCCGAATGGCCTCCTCCTGCTCCTATTTCTTGTGTTCTTACGTTGGGCTGACACACAAGGAGCCATCACTGGAAGTGCTTATCACTGGTTTGTTGCGCAATGCTATAGCAGCACTTTGAGTCCAATTTCTTCTTAATAGGTAGAAAGCAGCTAATCCATTCCTGGCATTGTCTGCCGTTGAATCAAAGGCAGGAAGCTTTCGAGAGAAAAAAAAAACTCTCCACAACCTCCGCTACCTTGGCAACCAGAGTCCAAACTTACACAATCACCTGGTGTGCTGAAAGGCTGATGATTCCTCCTGAGGACGAGAGAGAGGAGCTGAGACAAAAATGGTCATCGAGGTGAGCACTTCTGAGATTTCAACAGGGGCTGCTGTTTGTGTGATATGCTAATTGGATGATTCATTAGACATCCGACTGAAGACTAGAGACAATATTCTCGAAGATATGCTCAGCTGGCTTGGGAGGAGTGCTACTGTTGTAGCTCTTGCACTCTCTACAATCTGTGCATCTCCTCCGACATTTTGAAGAAAAAAAATACCTTCTTTCTGAAGATATTGATGATTCGGAGACATGAGTTCAAATCCCACCACGGCAGCTGAGGAATTTAAATTCAGTCAATTAAATTCATCTGGAATTTAAAAAAAAAACTAGTATCAGTAATGGTGAACGTGAAGTTACCGGATTGTCATAGCAACCCATTTTGTTAGGGAAGGATTTGCCTGTTGTAAAGTCTCTTAGCGAGTCTCGGCAATTTTGGGCCTTCATTTTCTTGACGTTTTAACTCCTGCCCCTTCTTTCCTTTTAATTATTCGTTCACGGGATGTGGGCGTCGCTGGCAAGGCCAGCATTTATTGCCCATCCCCAATTGCCCTTGAGAAGGTGGTGGTGAGCTGCCTTCTTGAACCGCTGCAGTCCGTGTGCTGAAGGTGCTCCCACAGTGACTTTGCCGCAGCGGTTTGGTACAACTGAGTGGCTCGCTGGGCCATTTCAGAGGGACAGTTAAGAGTCAACCACATTGCTGTGGGTCTGGAGTCACATAGAGGCCAGCCCGGGTAAGGACGGCAGATTTCCTTCCCGAACAAGATGGGTTTGCAACGACAATCTGGTAGTTTCATGGACACCATTACTACCTTTTCAAAAAAAATTCCAGATTTATTTAATTAAATTCCTCAGCTGCCCTGGTGGGATTTGAGCTCACGTCTCCAGGTCATTAGTCGAGGCCTCTGGATTTACTAGTCCAGGAACCTAGCCACTGCCTCCTGTTGGGCTACAATTCCAGGGACGGCAGCATTTTCCCAGCATCCCTGGGGCTCCTGGTGCATTTCGGAAGTGGCTATCTCGAAATGACGCAGTCTCAACCTTTGATTTTCCCTCCATTAATCTCGGCCGGAATGTTCCGGGCTAGTGCCTAGATTCGCCCCATTGGAGCTGTTTCCCATCTCTGATTTTTTTTTCAAAACTTTTATCTTCAGGCATTTTCCACATCCTATTTATGGTTTTCAAAAGCAGGGGACAATCAGAGGCGGTGGGAGGGAGCGGGGGAGAGGGGCCGGGGGGGAGAAACTTAAACGCCAAAAATCCGGGTAAATCAAAAAAAATCTGCATTTATTTGGTCTATAACTTAAGAAAACATGTCAGGGGCTATTCTGATGAAATGTCTGAAACTGAAGGAGCCAGCACTGGCACAGAAAGAAAGACTTGCATTTATATAGCGCCTTTCACAACCACCAGACATCCCCATTTACAGCCAATGAAGCACTTTTGGAGTGTAGTCACTGTTGTAATGTGGGAAACGCAGCAACCAATTTGCGTACAGCAAGCTCCCACAAACAGCAGTGTGATAATGATCTGTTTTCTTTAGTGATGTTGATTGAGGGATAAATATTGGTCAGGACACCAGGGATAACTCCCCTGCTTTTCTTCAAAATAGTGGCCGTGGGATCTGTTATGTCCACCTGAGAGAACAGATGGGGCCTCGGTTTAACATCTCACCTGAAAGGCAGCACTCCACTGAGAGTGTCAGCCTAGATTTTTGTGCTCAAGTCTCTGGAGTGGGACTTGAACCTACAACCCTCTGATTCAGTGGCAAGTGTGCTACCCACTGAGCCACAGCTGACAGACACAATGGGCAGGAAGGCAGATATCTTTTGAGGAAAGATTGGATAGGCTGGGTTTGTTTTCTTTGGAACGGAGGAGGCTGAGTGGAGACCTGTATAAAATTATGAGGGGCGCAGATAGAGTGGATAGTATGGACTTATTTCTCTTAGCAGAGGGGTCAACAACCAGGGGCATAGATTTAAAGTAATTGATAGGAGGTTTAGAGGGGAAATTTCTTCACCCAGAGGGTGGTGGGGGTCTGGAACTCACTGCCTGAAAGGGTGATAGAGCAGAAACCCTCACCACGTTTACAAAGTATTTGGATGTGCACTTGAAGTGCCGTAACCTACAGGGCTACGGAGCAAGGGCTGGAAAGTGGGATTAGGCTGGATAGCTCTTTGTCGGCCGGTGCGGACACGATGGGCCGAAATGGCCTCCTTCCGTGCTGTAGATGTCTATGGATTCCATGGTTTCTATGAGGGGTTGGCTCAGGAACAAAGTTCACCTCTGTGCTGTGCCTTCCATCAGAATCTGGTGTCACGAGCCTATACTGACTGCCACTACAGCAGTTGTTATACGAATCGGAGTCACTCCAGGCATTGTGCTAAATGTGCAAAGGCGGGTAAGGTCGTACCTGCCTACTCTCCAATGAGGTGGAGTTGGCTTGGACTGAATTACTGAGCACAGTGGGCCAGGACGTCCATTATCAGATGGGTTTACGATAGTTTGTCATGATTTTGAAGAATTGGATTTGAGAGTGCCACAGCTCTTTGGCCTCCTGCTGCCAAACTTACTGACTCAGTCACCAGGAATTCTGTCCGAAAAGGATGTTTGTCGTCCATGTAGCTTATAGCATCCACCTCCATGGTCTGTATCAGCGTTTTGCGCAGATTAGGTCATTTATTAACTGCAACAGGGCCGCAGTCTCTTACTCTAATTCATTCCTTCTCACAACCTTAAAAGTGGAACTCCTCACGTCTCTCAGTCTTTCCTTCCTCCTACAAGCTACAGGCTGGTAAACCTCAAATTTGGCGTCATGTCATTGCTGCTTCCTGATACAACCCAGCTTCTCCTTTACTCTACGCTCAACTTTGGCTGCCCTGCACTCTGGACTTCCACCTTTCACCAATATCAAAATATATAATTTTTGTTTTTTTACATCTCATAAAACCGACTGATACTTTTTGGGAGCGCAGAATAATTGGACAACGTAGAGAGGAGTTGGACAATGTGCTTCCATTGGGCAAGGTTGGAGATTTCCCATGGCGAGCTGAATGTATCAGAAGCCTTGGTTCAACAGGTGATGGGCAATTTTAAGAATATAAGAACATAAGAAATAGGAGCAGGAGTAGGCCATACGGCCCTTTGAGCCTGCTCCGCCATTCAACAAGATCATGGCTGATCCAATCATGGACTCAGATCCACTTCCCTGCCTGCTCCCCATAATCTCTTATCCCCTTATCATTTAAGAAACTGTCTATTTCTGTCTTAAATTTATTCAATGTCCCAGCTTCCACAGCTCTCTGAGGCAGCACATTTCACAGATTTACAACCCTCTGAGAGAAGAAATTCCTCCTCATCTCAGTTTTAAATGGGCGGCCCCTTATTCTAAGATCATGCCCTCTAGTTCTAGTCTCCCCCATCAGTGGAAACATCCTCTCTGCATCCACCTTGTCAAGCCCCCTCATAATCTTATATGTTTCGATAAGATCACCTCTCATTCTTCTGAATTCCAATGAGTAGAGGCCCAACCTACTCAACCTTTCCTCATAAGTCAACCCCCTCATCCCCGGAATCAACCTAGTGAACCTTCTCTGAAAAGCAAGTATATCCTTTCGTAAATATGGAAATCAAAACTGGTTATATCTGAACTTTTACACACGAGAGTGCTGGGCTCCAGGTGACAACATAGGGCTCTGGGAGATGTTGCTTGTAGTTTTGCTGCTGGCACTCCATATGGTTAAATTGCTTCATCACTGAACACTGAGCTAGAACCATAGGATCATCGAACGGTTACAGCACAGAAGGAGGCCATTCGGCCCGTCGAGCCCGTGCCGGCTCTCTGCAAGAGCACTTCAGCTAGTCCCACTCCGCCACCCTTTCCCCGTAGCCCTGCAATTTTTTTTCCTTCAGGTACTTATCCAACTCCCTTTTGAAAGTCACGATTGAGTCTGCCTCCACCACCCCTTCAGGCCGTGCATTCCAGATCATAACCACTTGCTGCGCCAAAGTTTTTCCTCATGTCACCATCGGCTCAGCAGTTCTTCTGTTCCTGCTGTAATGGTGTAAGATGAACAGCCCTATAGATGGGTCAAATTTGTCAGCCTTTCTAAGTATAGATACTGTGCTATGAGCAAATCATAGAATCACAGAAGGATACAGCACAGAAGGAGGCCATTTGGCCCATCGTGCCTGTGCCGGCTCTTGGATAGAGATGCCCAATCAGTCCCACCCCTTTGCTCTTTCCCCATGGCCCTGTACATATTTTTCTCTTCAACTATTTATCCAATTCTCTTTTGATTGTTACTATTGAATCTGCTTCCACCACACTTTCAGGCAGTGCGTTCCAGATCACAACAACTCGCTGTGTAAAAAAATGTTCCTCATGTCGCCTCTGGTTCTTTCGCCTTAAATCTGTGTCCTCTGGTTACCGACCCTTCTGCCACTGGAAAGAGTTACTCCTTATTTGCAATATCAAAACTACTCATGATTTTGAGCACCCCTATCAAATCTCCTCACCACCTTCTCTGCTCTGAGGAGAACGACCCCAGCATCTCCAGTCTCTCCACATAACGGAAGTCGCTCATCCCGGGCACCATTCCAGTAAATCTCTTCTGTGCCTTCTCCACGGCCTTGGCAGCCTGCCTAAAGTGTAGTGCCCAGAATTGGACACAATATCTCCGCTGAGGCCTAACCGGTGCTTTATAAAGGTTGAGCATAACTTCCTTGCTGGTGTACTCTACGCCTCTATTAATAAAGCTTAAGGATCCCATGCACTTTATTAACGGCCTGTTCAACTTGTCCTGCCCCGTTCAAAGATTTGTGTGCATACACGCCCTGGTTTCTCTGTTCCTGCATCCCCCTTTGTTTGTTAAAAATTGGGCACCATTGACAAAGAGTTGCTGTCCCATAGCGCTGGGCACCCAGAGTAGGAGAGCTGAGGCAAACCAGGAAGTAGTGGTCAGGTCAGGTCACGCCAGGGTTTGGAACCTGGCTCCGCACCTGGCCTATCTGGCCTCAGCACGCAGTGCTCCCGGCATTTTCTGCTTGCGATTAAAAGTCTGCTGACTGTAAGATTGACGAAAGACTGAGCGAGGGATGGAGTTCCACGTTTCATGAGAATATAAGAAATAGGAGCAGGAGTAGGCCATTCGGCCCCTCGAGCCTGCTCCACCATTCAATGAGATCATGGCTGATCTCCTACCTCAACCCCACCTTCCCACTCTATCCCCATATCCCTTGACTCCCTTAAGATCCAAAAAATCTACCGATCTCTGTCTTGAATATACTCAACGACTGAGCCTCTACAGCCCTATCGGGTAGAGAATTTCAAAGATTCACCAACCTCTGAGTGAAGAAATTTCTCCACATCTCAGTCCTAAATAGCCGACCTCTTATTCTGAGACTGTGACCCCTGGTTCTAGACTCCCCAGCCAGGGGAAACGTTCTCTCTGCATCTATCCTGTCAAGCTCTAAGAATTTTTCGGAAGTCCTGCTAAGCTGTGGGATAAGATCTTCACTTCAATACAGCGGGGATGCAGACAGGGAGGAGGGAGAGCATAAACGGTGGCGTATTATGACATTTCCCACATTACAACATTAATGTTTCCCACATGACAACATTAATGTTTCCCACATGACAACATTAATGTTTCCCACATGACAACATTAATGTTTCCCACATGACAACACTGACTACACTCCAAAAGTAATTCATTGGCTGTAAAGTGCTTTGAGGCGTCGGATGGTCGTGAAAGGCTCTATATAAATGCAAGTCTGACTGTCTTATATTTTAGAGCTCAGTGCCAACAAGAAGAGCAAAGTTCAGGCAAACAGTGGCCGTCCCGGTAGGAATAAGACAGAGCGAGAGAGGCCAGAAAGGGTGTTGGGGAAAGCGAGATTAGAAGCCAGGCTATCAGCCTATCGGAGAACAAGATGAATTCTTCGCTGCTTGAAGTGTGGCGTTTGGAAACGCAGAATAATCCCCAGCCGTGCCCCTTGTACAGACGGGCAGTGACTGCGGAGGATCTGCTCAAGGTCAGAAACAGAGGCTTTTCTTCATCACCTGCGGAATGATGAAGCGACGAGTGCTGCCTGTCGATATTTTTACACCACAACCTAATGAGCCTCATTGGAGGCTGACCAGTAGCGACCTGAGAAAGGACTCTCTGCACAAGGCACAATGGCATTGAGCAGTTGCTGTTAAGAGGATACCATTAGTGCAGGCTGATTTTAAGCTCCCTTCCCCCCCCCCCCCCCCACCCCCGCAAAGGACACAGTGCACTCTTACAATTGGCCTTAAACTACAGGCTCCCACTCAGCAGTTCCGCTGGGCTCCACTGTAACTAAGAATCCGGGGCGTCCAATTGCGCCAAATGTCCCCGCCGTTTCCGGAAGCTTCCAGTCACCTTACAAGGGACGGGATCTTTGTCTGCCCTTACAAGGCCAACCGTTCCAGGAGGCGACCGACTGAGTCGGAGGGTCGTGGGTTCAAGCCCCACCCCAGGGACTCGAGCACATAAATCCAGGCTGACACTCCAGGGCAGTGCCGAGGGAACGCTGCACTGCCGGAGGTGCCGTCTTTCAGATGAGACGTTAAACCGAGGCCACGTCTGCCCTCTCAGGTGGACGAAGAAGATCCACATTACACTTCAAAAGTGCTTCATTGGCTGTAAAGCGCTGTGAGATGTCCGGTGGTCGTGACAGGCGCTGTATAAATGCAAGTCTTTCTTTTTACAATGGCGACTATGCCGGGAGAAGTGAGGCGTTCAGAACAAGGGGACATAACCCTAAATTTAGAGCTCGGCCGTTCAGGGGTGAGGTCAGGAAGCGCTTCACCACACAAAGGTTGGTGGAAATCTCGAACTCGCTCCCCCAAAAAGCCACTGAGGCTGGGCTTCAAACTGAAAATGTCAAAACTGAGGTTGATAGATTTCTGCGAGGGTGCCGGAACCAAGGTGGGTGAATAGAGTTAAGATACAGATTGACCATGATGTAATTGAATGGCGGAACAGGCTCGAGGGGCTGAATGGCCCACTCCTGTTCCTAGGTTCCAACGTATTGGTGCCCAGAGGGACACAACTGGTTCTCAGCGGAGTGCTCCTTTGCCCCACCCCCGCCCACAAGGACGAGAGAGTTTGCTTTTAATAAGACGTCAAGGTGGGCCGCTCAATGGAAACCAGGATGGGCTAGGGCAAACATCGTACTGCCCCCCCCAACCCCCACCCCACCCCACCGAGTGATGTTAAGCCGCACTACTTCACAGAAGGGTAGTGTAAATCTGGACCACCCATCAGCCAAAAGATTGTGTATGCTGGGTCAGTCTTGTGCACGGGTGATTGGGGGTCAACTTACCTTAACTCATCCAGCAGGAAACGGCGTGGGATCAGTGGAACGGCGGTTTTACACCCGGTGTGATAGTACCCTATATTGGGTTTAAAAATAGCATTGCACCCTGTAATGTACGCACCTGTGAGTATGCGCACAGGGTTGTAGAGCTGTTGCGGAGGGGAGCGAGTAGGTCCGAGGGCCTCCTCGTAGGACTGCTCCTGGGCACGGCCAAGGGGGCCATCAGCCGGTCCAGGCAGCGGGCGGTCGAAGGGGTCGTTCAGCCTGACTGCCTGCCTCTCTTCCGTGCGTACATCCGCGCCAGGGTGTCCTTGGAGATGGAGCACGCGGTGTCCACCGTACGCTCGCGGCCTTCCGCGAGAGGTGGGCGCCGAAGGGACTGGAGTGCATCATCACCCCCGGCAACCAAATTTTATTTTGATTTTATTTATTTTACAGTTTGATTTGTTTTAATTGCCGGTTTTAGTGTCCCCCTCCCCTTTTATAGGGGGCACTTGTAAATTATGTTTTTAGAGCCCAAAAAACAAAAAAAAAATCTACAAAAATATTTTAAAAAAAGGGCCTTGCGAAATGTTTGGAGTGTCCCCCAGATCGGGGGTCACTTGACCTAATGTTTATTTGTCTCTTTTAAAAGAGTTGTAGAGCTGTTGCAGAGGGGAGCGGGCAGGTCAGAGGGACTCCTCATAGGATTGCTCCTGGGCACGGCCAAGGGTGCCATTAACCGGTCCAGGCAGCGGGCGGTCGAGGGGGTCGTTCAGCCTGACTGCCTGCCTCTCTTCGCGGTTACATCTGAGCCAGAGTGTCCTTAGAGATGGAGCACGCGATGTCCACCGGTACGATCGCGGCCTTCCGCGAGAGGTGGGCGCCGGAGGGACTGGAGTGCATCATCACCCCCAGCAACCAAATTTTAATTTGATTTTATATGTTTTAAAGTTTCATTTGTTTTAATTGCTGGGTTCTTAGTGTCCCCCTCCCCTTTTATAGGGGGCACTTGTAAATTATATGATTTTAATGCCCAAAAAAAAAAAATCACAAAAGAAAAAAAAACAAAAAAAAACACAAAAAAAAGAGGGCAGTTATAAGTGTCTGGAGTGTCCCACAGATCGAGGGGCACTCGATCTAATGTTTATTTTGTACTCCCTAAAAGAGTTGTAGAGCTATTGCGGAGGGGAGCGGGCAGGTCAGAGGGACTCCTCATAGGACTGCTCCTGGGTACGGCCAAGGGGGCCATCAGCCGGTCCAGGCAGCGGGCGGTCGAGGGGGTCGTTCAGCCTGACTGCCTGCCTCTCTTCCGCGGTTACATCCGAGCCAGAGTGTCCCCGGAGATGGAGCACGCGGTGTCCACCGGTACGCTCGCGGCCTTCCGCGAGAGGTGGGCGCCGGAGGGACTGGAATGCTTCATTACAGCGGGGAACAGAATTTTAATTTGATTTGATAAAGTTCCCTTAAAGTTTCCGTGTTAATTTGTGGGTTCTAGTGCCCTTACCTAAGGGGGCACTTGGCTTAAAGTTATAATTTAAAACAGGTGTGAAGCTGTTGCATTGTGAGTGGCTTAGCCAGTCGCGTGATGTTCACAAGACTCAATAAAACCCCAGCCAGTTGGGTCTGGGTCATCCACGATGAGGTATGCAGGACGAACTAGTAATGTTCGTGTGATTGTTAAACCTTTGTTAATAAACCAACTAGTGCTTAAAAGCGATGTGTTGCTATGAATTCTGAAGCAAGAACGCACGAGGCAAATATATTACACACCCAATCCCCATCAGTTTCCCAACGGGCAAGATGGGTTAAAATTTCCCCACTGGGTACGTTTCTCACAGAGGTGCCGCCTTTTGAAAGAAGACCCCCTACTCTCAACTAGTTCGAGCTGTGCAATGGCTGGCAATCCGATCAATAGAAAGGAAGGAGAGATCTTGCATTCATATAGCACCTTACACATCCTCAAAATGCCCCGAAGCACTTCACCGCCGGTGAATTGCCTTTGACGTGTAGCCCCAATGTTTTGGAGGCAAACCAGCAACCAATTTGCACGCAGCAAGGTCCCACGTAACAGCAATGAGATAGATGACCAGACAACCTGTTTTAGTGATGTTGGTTGAGGGATAAATATTGGCCAGGCCTTCCCCTGCTTCAAACAGCGCCAGGGGATCTTTTATGTCCACATCAACAGGTGGGTGGGGTCTTGGTTTAATACCAGATCTGAAAGACGGCAGGTCCGACAGTGTAGCACTCCCTCAGTACTGCACTGAAGTGTCAGCCTGGACTATGCGCCCAAGTCTCTGAAGGAAGGAAAGACTTGCATTCATAATAGCGTCTTTCACAACCCCAGGACGACCCAAAGCGCTTTACAGCCAATGAAGTACTTTTGGAATGTAGTCACTGTGGTAATGTAGGAAACGCGGCAGCCAATTTGCGCACAGCAAGCTCCCACAATAGCAATGTAATAATGGCCAGATAATCTGTTTCAGTGATGTGGGTTGAGGAATAAATATTGGCCCAGGACACCGGGAAGAACGCCTCTGCTCTTCTTCGAAATAGTGCCCGTGGGATCTTTTATATCCACCTGAGAGAGCCTCGGTTGAATGAAAGACGGCACCTCCGGCAGTGCAGCACCCCATCAGCTCTGCACTGGACGGTCAGCCTCGACTATGTGCTCAAGCCTCTGGAGTGGGGCTTGAACCCGTGGCCTCCTGCCTCAGAGGCAAGAGTGCTACCCAATGCGCCAAGCCAACACCGAAGTATTTGCCTACGTTGACTGTTTTAAATAAAGGCGCCAATGTTTGCAGCGAGTTTTATGAATGAGTATTTGGCAAAGGATAATAAACTAGAGGCGGCTGCAAACAAAGGGATGCAGAGATCTGAGAACCCACGGCGACCTTACCCGAACAATCAGCTCCTTCTCCTGGTAATACTTCACAATCAGGCCGATGTTCTGTTTGAAAGTTTCCACCCGCCGTTCGATGGCGTGACTGTTGTCGTCCGGCCGGCCCTGCTGCAAAGACCGCTTCTCCAGGCGCTGTCGTAACCGGTGGTTGGAGCAGGCGAGCAGCAGCACCAGGTCTGGACAGCCAATCTGTATCAGCCACACAGAAAACAGGGGGGAAAGGATTTAACTCCTGCGGGAAGTGCGGAACTCCAAGATTGCCTTACCCGTGAGGGCCCGAAATTGCCCTCCGCCCCAAATTAGAATTAGATGGTGATTTACCGCCCCAATTAACGGGGCGGGGAATGGAGGGAAGTTGCCCTCTTTTCTTCTGAAAAACCATTGGGGCGGCAGAGGGGTGGAAGCGAGTTGGTAGCGGGCGGAAGACGGGCGGTATCATCAGCGCCGCGCTGAGCACTTAAAGGGGAGGGACGCTGCGAGGCCTACTTGGCGTCCATTGGGCCACCAGGGAGGGCTTTGGCCAGGCCAGCGGCCTGGTACCCAAGTGGGGGCGGGGGGTTGGGGGGGGAATGTGCCAAGTTGACGGCCCAGCCGAACCCATTGTCGGGCCGATTGCAGAGTCGGACGAAAATTAAAATAAAATGGCGGCCACAGCGGTGCGCCCTCCCCTTTAAAGGCGGGCGCGCCGCGCAACCACCGGCAGGTCCTCGCTGCGGGAAGCTGTCGGGGGCACCGACACGCGGTCGATCGATTATTTGAGGGCAATGTCGCTTCCGGGCGGTGACCAGGCGGTGCGCGCTCTGATGACATCACTACCGCTGTGCGCACAGGAGCGGGGCAGAGGGCAACGTCCCGATCGTCGGGAGGGTCCGACCCAATTGAACGGAGACTCATTTCCGTCCCGGTAACTGCTCTTTAAAAAAAAAAGAGCAACTGTGGCCCCTGAAAGTTGTGAAGGGTGTCAGGAAAACACACCAGCTTGTGTACCCAATGGAAAAAGATCGGGCTTGTTGACGGACTCCCGTGTGTTGAAGGCTGATGGGTGGATTAGATCAGTGCTGCTTCAGCTCAGGGACCTGGGCCCAAAATCTAGGCCCGATCGACGGGTTGAACTTCTCAGCGCTCTCTGCTGTACCAATTCCAGCCAAATGGGTTTGGGCGACAATTCCCCTTGATGAGCGTGAATCCACAGCGCAACACTACCTAGCATTGAGGCAGACACTGAGGGGTTTCTGGATGACTGCTGTGGGGAAAGGGGGAACAGTAAGGGGCGCTCTCTTCCGACTTTCCTTTTAAGGCATGTGCTCGGAAAGACAACTAGGGCGAGAAAGACGGGCAGGGTCTGGAAACCAGGCGGAATGGCACCCATCTCCCATTGCACGCCCCACCCAATTTTCAGGTCCGTGGACTTCAATAGCACAGAATATGAGCGTAGAAACATAGAAAATAGGTGCAGGAGTAGGCCATTCGGCCCTTCGAGCCTGCACCGCCATTGAACAAGATCATGGCTGATCACCCACCCCAGCAACTCCCCCCCCCCGCCCCCCTCCACGCCCCCGCCACACCCCCGACCCCCCCCCCCCCCTGCCGCAAGGACCACATCCAACTCCCTCCCGAACACATCCAATGAACTGGCATCAACAACTCTCCGCGGCAGGGAACCCAACAACTCCCTGAGTGAAGAGGTCTCTCCCCAATCCCAGCCCCAAACGGCCCACCCACCCCATCCCAAGACCATGCCCCCCACCCCCCTCCCCCCGGACCCACCCAACACCGGGAAAACTCCCCCCGCACCCAACCCGCCCCGTCCCGTCAGAATCCTTCCCAAATGCCGAACACCCCCGGATGTCGAGCCCCCAGCCCCCGGCCACCCCGGTGCCACGCCCCCGCGACGCCAACCACACCACATCCACCAACCGTGTGGTATAATCGCACAGCCTGCTTTGCGTCCCCCTCCATAGGAACAGGAGGAGGCCGTTCAGTCCCTCAGGCCTGTTCCACCATTCAATGAGATCATGGCTGATCTATGACCTAACTCTCTATGCACACCATTGGCTCATATCCCTAATACCTTTGGTTAACAAAAATCTATCAATCCCAGATTTAAAAATACAATTGATCTAGCATCAATTGCCGTTTGCGGAAGAGAGTTCCAAACTTCTACCACCCTTTGTATGTAGAAGTGTTTCCTAATGTCACTCCTGAAAGGCCTGGCTCTAATTTTTAGACTATGCCTGCAGTCTTAGACTCTCCAACCAACAGTAATAGTTTCTCTCTATCTACCCTATCTGTTCCCCTTAATATCAGATCACCCCTTAACCTTTTAAATTCTAAGGAATACAACCCTACTTTGTGTAATCTCTCTTCGTAACTTAACCCTTGAAGTCCCGGTATCATTCTGGTAAACCTATGCTGCACTCCCTCCAAGGCCAATATATCCTTCCTAAGATGTGGTGCCCAGAACTGCTCACAGTGCTCCAGGTGTGGTCTAACCAGGGTTTTCTACAGCTACAGCATAACTTCGGCCCCCCTGTACTCGAGGTCCAAGACCAATATAACCCCCCCCACTATTTATATAACACTGCTGCTGTACAAAATGTCAAGTGGTTTAGGGAGGGAGTTCCAGAGACTATGGTTAAGGCAGCTGAAGGCGTTGCCACCAATGCTGGGGCCAAGTGGTGTCAGAGGGCCAAAGTGAGCAGGAGGACATAAGGCTGGAGGAGGTTGTAGAATAGAGTGGAGCGAGGTAATAGAGGGGTTTGAAGATAAGAATCAGAATTTTACATTCAATACGATGGGGGACTGAGAGCTAGTGTCAGTGAGGACAGGAGTGATGGACAAGCAGGACTTAGTGCAGGACCAGATACAAGCAGCTGAGTTTTGGGGGTGGGGGAGGGTTCCTGGTCAGGAGGACATTGGAGAATATAGTCTAGCGTGCAGAGGGAGTGTTACTTTGCATCGAATCTGCACTACAACTGACCTGGGAGTGCCCCATGCTGGAATTGAGTACCTAAATTGGGAAAATATTCCATTCTCCAGAACTGACGCCCATCACAACAATATAAGAATTAGGAGCAAGAGTAGGCCATTCGGCCCCTCGAGCCTGCTCCACCATTCAATAAGATCATGGCTGATCTTTGACCTCAACTCTACTTTCCCGCCCGATCCCCATATCCCTTGATTTCCCCTAGAGTCCAAAAGTCTCATCGACCTCAGCCTTGAATATACTCAACGACTCAGCACCCACAGCCCTGTGGGGCAGAGAATTTCAAAGATTCACAACCCACTGAGTGATGAAATTCCTCCTCATCTCAGTCTTAAATGGCCGACCCCTTATCCTGAGGCCGTGCCCCCGAGTTCTAGATTCCCCCACAAGGGGAAACAACCTCTCAGCATCTACCCTGTCAATCCCCCTCAGGATCTGATATGTTTCAATGAGATCGCCTCTCATTCTTCTAAACTCCAGAGTATAGGTCCAATCTACTCTTATTGAAACGTATAAGATTCTGGCGGGGCTTGAGAGGGTAGATGCAGAGAGGATGTTTCCCCTCTTGGGGGAATCTAGAACTAGGGGGCATAGTTTCCGAATAAGGGATCGCCCTTTTAAAATGGAAATGAGGAGGAATTTCATCTCTGAGGGTTGTGAATCTTTGGAATTCTCTGCCCCAGAGAGCTGTGGAGGCAGGGTCATTGAATGTATTTAAGGTGGAAACAGACAGATTTATGAACAATAAGGGAGTCAAGGGTTATAAGGAGCGGGCAGGGAAAGTGGAGTTGAGGCCAGGATCAGATCGGCCATGATCTTATTGAATGGCGGAGCAGGCTCGAGGGGCCAAGTGGCCTACTCCTGCTCCTGTTACTTATGTTCTTATGTTTACTCAACCGCTCTTCATAGAATCACCCTCTCAGCCCAGGAATCCGTTTCAAATGCACGCAAAGCAAAGAATGGATTTCTGTTGAGGAGTAGAATATATTGAGGTCAGTCATGCGATGTGGTGAGAATTATCAATCAGGAATCCGCTCCCAATCCACTCGGGGGATAAGCCACCTTTAGCTGGTGGCGATGAGGAAGGGGCCTGTCTCTGCTCAGAGCCACGACTTGATGGTATGGCTGTGATCAGGAGCCCACCATGTGGGAGAAATCATGGGGAACGGATCACCTCCAACTTGTCCACGGAGCAATGCTCCTGCGCTGACGGAGTGGGGAGTGGGGGGTGGGGGTGAATGTCTGCGGGGTGTGAGGTCCTCCTGCTTCTCCGCCGTAACTTTGGTGGAAGAGCCGCGGAAACCCCAGAAAAATCACCGTTTGCCCCGTTTCTCCTCGGTTTCCACCGCTGCCTCACCGAAGTTACAGGCCGACAAGCGGGAGAAGCTCACCCCGCGGAAAGGGATTAAGTGGTTATGGGGAGCGGGCAGGGAAGTGGAGCTGAGTCCATGGTCGGATCAGCCAAGGTCGTATTAAATGGCGGAGCAGGCCCGAGGGGCCGTATGGCCTACTCCTGCTCCTATTTCTTATGTTCTTATAAATTCACCCCTACACAGAGTTCCTGCTTTCCCTCACCCGTTCCCAGTTCGAAGCCGAGGTTTCCATTTAGAGGGAGGTATTTATTCCCCCTCGGGTTTTTTTCCCACAATTGTCGAGGGCCCCCCCCCGCTTGGATCCTGAACCCCTTGTTGCCGAGAAGGCCCCCTTCCACCCCATGGGCCAATGTCGGCACTGGGCCAACCACGCCACATGTCGTGCGATATTGGCTCCCCAGGGCCCATCTCCGGGGAGACAGCTAAGCCCCCTCCTGCTGCACCATTGTGGACTGGCCTCCCTCCCCCAAAACCCGGGCTCCGAGATGGAGCATCATACTTCAGTACCCATTAGTTTGAATGAAGCTGCAGTCCGCAGACCAGGGCAATGCACGATGGGCCCCTCACCTGTTCTTCAAATGTGAAGGCCTGACTGATCTCCTTGGGAAACCCGTCTATGATGAAACCTTTTGCGTCTGGGTGCTTCATGAACTGATGCTTCAGCTCCTCGATGGCTGTTTCCTGGGACAGTATGAGGAAAGTTACATTTTAGAGGGTTTGGCACATTTCTGGGGGTGCGGGGAGATGGGAAAATGGCTCTCACGCCTTGGGCTTCCAGCATTTCAAACCCAGATATCCCACACAACTAGCAGTCAGCCACTTCTGAAAGCTGCCCAGTGACAGACTTTCAATGAAACCACCCCATCCAGTTCATAGGACTATTTCACTCATGCTAAGCAGCGTGGGTATGAACTGCCCCCATTCAGGTGGGAGAACAAACCCATTTGAGTGCAAGCTCAAAGCAATAGTGCGTTACATGCTCAGGTGGAGTGAAATGTCGCACATGTGGGAAACGAATCTCCTATTTATCCGAAATCTTAATCAGTTGATAGCACCTTCAGCTCTGAGTCAGAAGGTTGTGGGTTCAAAAACTGAAAGACTTACATTTGGTATGGGGCTTTTCACAAACACCGGACGTCCCAAAAGTGCATTACAGCCAATGAAGTACTTTTGAAATGCAGTCACTGTGGTAATGTGTGAAACGCGGCAGCCAATTTGCGCACAGCAAGCTCCCACAGACAGCAATGTGATAATGACCAGATAATCTGTTTTTGTGATGTTGATTGAGGGATAAATATTGGGTAGAACACCAGGGATTACTCCCCTATTCTTCTTCGAAATAGTGCCGTGGGATCTTTTACATCTACCTGAGAGAGCAGATGGGGCATCAGTTTAACACCCCATCCGAAAGACGGCACCTCCGACAGTGCAGCACTCCCGCAGCTCTGCACTGGAGTGTCAGCCTCTGGAGTGGGACTTGAACTTGCTACCTTCTGACTCAAAGGCAAGGGTGCTACCCACTGAGCCACGGCTGACATTAAGTCCTACTCAAGATACTTGAGTGCAAAATCTAGGCTAACACTCCAGTGCAGTGCTGAGGGAGTACCGCACTGTCAGGGATGCCACCTTTCGGAAGAGACGCTAAACCGAGGACTAGTCTCTCTGGTAACGTAAAAGATCCCAGGACATCATTCCAAAGAAGAGCAGGGGAGTTATCCCCGATGTCCTGGCCAATATTTATCCCTCAATCAACATCACTAAAAACCCAGATGATTTGGTCGTTACCTGATCGCTATTGATGGGAGCTTGCTGTGTGCACATTTACTGCTGCGTTTCCTACATTACAACAGTGACTACACCCCAAAATACTTCTTTCGCTGTAAATTGCTTCGGAACATCCTGAGGTCGTAAAGGTGCTAGAGCAATGCAAGATATTTATTTTATTGAAGACTTGCATTTATATAGCACCTTTCACGACCACCAGATGTCCCAAAGCACTTTACAGCCAATGAAGTAATATTTGAAGTGTAATCACTATTGTAATGTGGGAAACACGGCAATCAATTTGCACACAGCAAACTCCCGCAAACAGCAATGTGATAATGACCCGATAATCTGTTTTTTTTCTTATGTTGATCGAGGGATAAATATTGGCCAGAACATTGGGGATAACTCCCCTGCTCTTCTTCGAAATAGTGCCATGGGATCTTTTACAGTCACCTGAGAGAGCAGACAGGACCTCGGTTTAATGTCTCATCTGAAAGACAGCACCTCTGACAGTGCAGCACTCCCTCAGCACTGCACTGGAGTGTCAGCCTGAATTGTGTGTTCAAGTCTCTGGAGTGGGACTTGAACCCACAACCTTCTGACACAGATGCAAGTGTGCTACCCACTGAGCCACAGCTGACACAGCTTTATTTAAACACTGTATTTGAGAATAAGTTACTCTGATTTTGAACTGCCCCTTCTTTGCCCCGGAGGAGTGCTAAATTGACATTAATGCAATCGGCCCAAATTCAAACCAATAATTAACAATCATTATGCGAACCACTTCCCTTCCCTGCTCCGACACCCAGCCAGATTCTGTTTGGATTTAAATTGCTTATGCTCGCTCCGTGCCCGATCCTCTCCCTTACTGGAGGTGCCAGTTCCCCGTTGGCGATGATCTGTGCGATGAGCTCCCACTTCCGGTCGCTGGTGGCGTGGTGAAGCATCTGTCGACGCAGGATCTCTCCGACCGAAATGGACTCAAATCCGTAGTGGCCGGCCATCTTGGCGCTCTGCGTTCCCTTCCCGCTCCCAGGCCCGCCTGCGGAGCGGCACAATTCAAATCAGGTTAGCGGTAAAGTCCAGAGCAATGCAAACTGGCCCCCGGCGCATTCACCCTACACGTTGAAAACATGTGGGGGAGGGGGAGCTGATGACAAGGGAAAAGGGGATGGAGAAAAAAGGTACTCGCACTGTAATGTATTTGCTTCATGGGTTCTTTGCTTAAGAATTCATAGGAACACATTGCTATTAAGAACTAGTTGGTTTATTAGCAAAAGGTTTAACAATCACATTACACATTACGAAGTTATAAGGACACTCTCAAAGCCTCCCTGATAAAGTGCAACATCCCCACCGACACCTGGGAGACCCTGGCCAAAGACTGCCCTAAGTGGAGGAAGTGCATACGGGAGGGCGCTGAGCACCTCGAGTCTCATTGCCGAGAGCATGCAGAAATCAAGCGCAGGCAGCGGAAGGAGCGTGCGGCAAACCAGTCCCTTCCCACCCTTTCCCTCAACGACTATCTGTCCCACTTGTGACAGAGACTGTGGTTCTCGTATAAGACTGTTCAGCCACCTAAGGACTCATTTTAAGAATGGAAGCAAGTCTTCCTCGATTCCGCGGGACTGCCTATGGATGAATGAATGACATCACCAGTTCATCCACCAGGCTCACAAACACCTGCCTCATCGTTGATCCCCTGAAACCAACTGGCTGGGGTTTTATTGAGTCTTGTGAACATCAGGTGACTGGCTAAGCCACTCCCAACTCAACAGCTCTACAAACCTTTGAGCATCCTTACAGGTACATACATTACACTCACAGTGCTGTTAGATGGGGAGTTCCAGGACCTCGACCCAGCGACCATGAAGGAACGCCGATATGTGTCCCAGTCGGGACGATGTGTGACTTGGAGGGGAACTTGGAGGTTGTAATGTATGCACCTGTGAGCATGCTCACACAAGTTGTATGTTGAGATCCAACGTGTCTTCTTACCTTTCACTGCCAATCCCTCCTCCTCTCGCCTCCTGATGTACTTGACTCCTTGTTCCACGATTGGCAGTCATCCTATTTGAGCAAGGTACTCATTGGAGGGGGGTGGGAGTGGTGGTGAGAGGCGGTAGGGGAGGGGTGAGGGTGGGCTCGGGATGGGGGGGGAGGGTAATGGTGGGAGCGGTGGTGGTAGGAGAAAGGGGAGGGGTACGGGTGGGGTGGAGGGGGCGAGGCTAATGGTGGGAGCGGTGGGGTTGGGGAAAGGGGAGGAGGGATAGGGGGAGCGTACGGGTAGGAGCAGTGAGGGGAGGAGAAAGGGGAGGGGTTGGGGTGGGTGGAGATGGGAAGGAGGGTGGGGGGTAGGAGTGGGAGAGGGAGAGGAAAGCGGAGGGGTGGGGTCAGGGAAAGGGGAGGGGTGAGGGGGTGTGACTGGCACCTGTTCAACAAGGAGTCAAGCACGTCAGGAAAGGAGAGGAGCAAAGATTGAAAGATATATAGACATGATGGATGCGAACAAGCGGTCATTGTGTATCTGTGAGCTGTGATATATTGTTATGACATCTCTAACAAACACACACTACAAAATGGCGCTTAACACAGAAACTCTCACCATGTGACTTTACCACATGATCCTTTTATTGTATTTACATCAGTAGTTGCATTACCCCAGTAGTCCACTAGGGGGAAGCTCTATTACATGAACCTTCACGGCAAAGGCCCAATTTTAACCTGACCAGTCTGGCTGGAACGGGGGTGTGAGGCCTGTTTAACACCACGCACTCACGTGAGCTTAAAGTCAGGCCAGGTGTAAAGCAGGGCAAGCGTCCAGATCCTGGCCCATACTCGCGGTGCAGTGGGCGGGGAGGTTAGGTTGTTAAAATCGGGGCTCAAGTGTCCCATAAAAGGTTGCTTCACTGTATCAGGAGCCGCCCGAATAATAAGCTGGAGGAGTATGAAGGGACGTCAGTAGAACTAGATTTCACTCGTGATACGTGACTGAATGACAGGAGCCATGGCCACCGGGTCAGGCTCCGATTGGCCAAGAGACGCCGTACCTCTCAGTTGCTCAGTTCTGTGACATCACGTGACCCTCCCTCACTCTCCCTTCTGCACCCCACAGGCTTTTCGAACCTAAGCTCGAGTCACCGAACCACTCCTGCTTGATCTGCCTCACCTCCGCGCCCCCCACCCCCCCCCACCACCCCCACCCCTCGCTCTTTGTTGGACCTTGACCTTTCAACTGGACCTCTCAATTAAAAAGAAATAGAATGAAGAAAGCTGAAAAAGCGTACAAGTGGCTATTGAATTAGCCATCCCGGGTGAAAACTCATCAACATAGTTACAATGGAGAGGGGGCGTTTGTTTGGGAGCCATCCCATACCAGAAATGTGAGGGTATACCCATCAGGGACGGATGAACAGGCTGGGTCTCTTTTTTTTCTCTTCAAAAAAGAAGGCTGAGGGAGGGACTGAATAGAGGCCTTTCAAATTATGAAAGATTTTGTTACAATAGACGCGGAGAGAATGTTTCCACTTGTGGGGAAGAGCACAACTAGAGGCCATCAGTATAAGATCGTCACCAAGAAATCCAATCGGGAATTCAGAAGAAACTTCTTTACCCAGAGAGTGGTGAGAATGTGGAACTCGCTGCCACAGGGGAGTGGTTGGAGCGAATAGTATCGATGTATTTAAGGGGAGGCTGGACAAGGATATGAGGGAGAAGGGAATAAAGGGTGATGCTGATAGATTTAGATGAGGAAAAACGGGAGGAGGCTTCGAGTGGAGCATAAACGCTGGACTGGTTGGGCCGAATGGCCTGTTTCTGTGCCGTATATCCTGTGTAATCCTATGTACCAACATAGAAACATAGAAACATAGAACATAGGTGCAGGAGTAGGCCATTCGGCCCTTCGAGCCTGCACCGCCATTCAATGAGTTCATGGCTGAACATCCAATCTCAGTACCCCATTCCTGCTTTCTCGCCATACCCCTTGATCCCCCGAATAGTAAGGACTTCATCTAACTCCTTTTTGAATATATTTAGTGAATTGGCCTCAACTACTTTCTGTGGTAGAGAATTCCACAGGTTCACCACTCTCTGGGTGAAGACGTTTCTCCTCATCTCAGTCCTAAATGGCTTACCCCTTATCCTCCGACTGTGACCCCTGGGAGCAGTCGTCATCTCCTCAGTCAGTAATATGTCTGGATTGCCTGTTGACAACAGCATCTTGCATTCATATGGCGCCTTTAACAGGAGCGAATTTATACGGATAAGAGTGCTGTCGCTGCAGAGAGGTTTGGGCAAGCATGCGGACATGTTGACGCACCAGCCCACCCGTGGGAGAGAGGCCATTTAAACGCTCGGCATTTGGCAATCGAGTCGCTTACCAGTCCCCCCCCGCTCCCCGCTCACACTGTACTGCAGTGCTTCGATGCTGCTGTTAATCACATCCGGGACTGAACCGTGTCATTATTGCGTCTGAGGCTTGTTTATGCTGATATTAATAACCCCTCTAATTGACTGCATTTTAATATTAATAAACAAATCCGCTTCCCTTTCAACAAATAATTTCATGGGCACTTTATGTTAAAAGTACTGAGCCCAGTGCTGAGACACTTTGATGATAAACGGAGAGCGAGGGGCTGAAATTCCGCTGCGCCCCGTTTGGGGAGGTGACATCCGGGAGACGGGACATTTTGCGGCAGGCACGGAATTCCCGCCCCGCTCACTAAATTCGGGTTGTCACCCCCCCCCCCACCCCTGAAAGGAAATGGAGCGCAAAATGATGCACTCCACTTCCTTTTGGGGCCGGGAGCGGGGCAGAGCGCTATGCATTGGGCAGAATAGCGCTGCTGCATTGGAGAGGTCGCTCCCTTCATTAAAGGGAAGGGCCCAAGCTGCAAACTCTGCAGGGACAGAACAGGCCTCCCTGGACCACACGGGGAGCGGGGAGGTGCCGTGTTGACAGTCCGCCGACCGATCGCGGCACGGACCCCGCGATCGAAACGCTGACGGGGCGCCGAAGAAAGTCGGCAGATTTCTTTTTAAATGGCCGCCAGCTCCCCTTTAAGTATCACCCCGCGCTAGCGGCCGGCCGCCCGGTTCACGACCCCTGAAGGGGGCGCTCCCCAAGTTAGAGTCCAGGGCGATAGCGGGGGCGCTGCACATGGCGATGACGACGTCGCCGTTGGCACAGCGGAGCGGGGCGCTATGGGTCACCGCCGCTGCTAAACTCCCGCGGCATTTAGCGGGAGGAGTTAGCGCCGCCGGGCCCGGGTGATAAGTCATTCGCGCCCCGCTAGCGCCGGGCATTACTGGGAGGCAGGTACGACCCGAATTTCTGGGCCATTGTATCATATCTGAACGCAGATTTCATTCAAACAGCTGACCGAAACCTGTGAAGTGTCTTGGGGCTTTTACGACATTAACGGCACTATATTAGTGCAGGTTGCTGTTGTTGAACTTGGGAAAAGACGCAGTCACAAATTCCTCTTTATTCTCACCTTCTCCAAATAAACACCTCTTTGGTGCATTCACGGTTGGTATAAGCCAAGAAAGAAATGGTGGTTCCACCAATATCACAGCACAGAGCACCCAATATTGTACCTCCTGTTGCCCCGTCTCAGTGATCAACCTTGGACTTATGAAAGGGAAATCCTGCTTGACCAATCTTCTGGAATCTTTTGAGGGTGTAACTAGTAGAGTGGACAAGGGAGAACCAGTGGATGTGGTGTATTTGGACTTTCAAAAGGCTTTTGACAAGGTCCTGCACAAGAGATTGGTGTGCAAAATCAAAGCACATGGTATTGGGGGTAATGTATTGACGTGGATAGAGAACTGGTTGGCAGACAGGAAGCAAAGAGTGGGGATAAACGGGTCCTTTTCAGAATGGCAGGCAGTTACTAGTGGAGTGCCGCAGGGCTCAGTGCTGGGACCCCAGCTCTTTACAATATACATTAACGATTTTGATGAAGGAATACAGTGTTGTATCTCCAAGTTTGTGGATGACACTAAACTGGGTGGTGGTGTGAGCTGTGAGGAGGATGCTAAGAGGCTGCAGGGTGACTTGGACAGGTTAGGTGAATGGGCAAATGCTTGGCAGATGCAGTATAAAGTGGATAAATGTGAGGTTATCCATTTTGGGGGCAAAAACACGAAGGCAGAATATTATCTGAATGGCGGCAGACTAGAAAAAGGGGAGGTGCAACGAGACCTGGGTATCATGGTTCATCAGTCACTGAAAGTGGGCATGCAGGTACAGCAGGCGGTAAAGAAGGCAAATGGTATGTTGGCCTTCATAGCTAGGGGATTTGAATATAGGAGCAGGGAGGGCTTACTGCAGTTGTACAGGGCCTTGGTGAGGCCTCATCTGGAATATTGTGTTTTTGGTCTCCTAATCTGAGGAAGGACGTTCTTGCTATTGAGGGAGTGCAGTGAAGGTTCACCAGACTGATTCCAGGGATGGCTGGGCTGTCATATGAGGAGAGACTGGATCAACTGGGCCTTTATTCACTGGAGTTTAGAAGGATGAGAGGGGATCTCATAGAAACGTATAAGATTCTGATGGGACTGGACAGATTAGATGTGGGAAGAATGTTCTCGATGTTGGGGAAGTCCAGAACCAGGGGACATAGTCTTAGGATAAGGGGTAGGCCATTTAGGACTGAGATGAGGAGAAACTTCTTCACTCAGAGAGATATTGACCTGTGGAATTCCCTACCGCAGAGAGTTGTTGATGCCAGTTCATTGGATATATTCAAGAGGGAGTTAGATATGGCCCTTACGGTTAAGGGGATCAACGGGTACGGAGAGAAAGCAGGAAAGGGGTACTGAGGGAATGATCAGCCATGATCTTACTGAATGGCAGTGCAGGCTCGAAGGGCCGAATGGCCTACTCCTGCACCTATTTTCTATGTTTCTATGTTTCTATGTAACGTCTCACAGTGCCTTGGCCCATCGGCCTCATCCATCCACAGAAACCCATCTTTGCCACCCTCACAGCATCTAACTGCCTCTTTACTGCCCCTCGGCTTGTGTTCCCCTGAAAATAGAAACTTAAGGGCCGATTTGATTGAGGTTTTTCGAACCTTGAACGGAAGTGGTTGGGGGAGTCTATGACGGGGGACATAAACTTAAAATCAGAGCCAGGCCATTCAGGACAGAAGTTGGGAAACACTTGGTGGTGTGTCCTGCACTATGAACTTTGACCTTTCAACTTAGTTTCTCAAAAAAAATATTGCTTTATTTATTCTCACAGCATGGTACTTGTGTTTAAAAAGGGTAACAAATCTCACTCAGGCAGCTCCTGGGTCTGTATCAGGCGGGTGACTCAGTCGCCCAGAGCAAGTTGACCGCTTTGAATTTAATTTCCCTACCGCCCAATTTCCATGAGCTGGAGGGAATTAACCTCTCTCCACACCCCCCCCCCCCCTCCCCCCCCCCCCCCCCCACCAACCACCCACCCTGCTTTAAGGAACCGGAAAAAAATTAGACACTTCACCTTCAGTGAAAGAAAAAAGACTTGCATTTATATAGCGCCTTTCACAACTTCAGGACTTCGCAAAGCGCTTTACAGCCAATGAAGTACTTTTGAAGCATAGTCACTGTTGTAATGTGGGAAACGCGGCAGCCGATTTGCGCACAGCAAGCTCCCACACACAGCAATTAAATAATGACCAGATAATCTATCGTGTCCCACATTACAACAGTGACTACACTCCGAAAGTACTTAATTGGCTGTAAAGCGCTTTGGGACATCCAGTGGTCGTGAAAGGCGCTAGATAAATGCAAGTTTTTTTTAGGTGTTGGTTGAGGGATAAATATTGGCCAGGACACCAGGAATAATTCCACTGCTCTTCTTCACATACTGTCATGGGATCTTTTTACATCCACTTGAGAGGGCAGACTTGGTTTAATGTCTCATCAGAAAGATGGCACCTCCGGCAGTGCCAGACTCTCTCAGTACTGCACTGGAGTGTCAACATAGATATTGTGAACAAGTCTCTGGAGTGAGACTTGAACCTACAACCTTCTGACTCAGAAGCAAGAGTGCTACCCACTGAGCCACAGCTGTATTCAGTGAGCATGTAATATGGTGAAGCAATTAACAGTACCCTGGGATATTTAACCAAAGACAATGCACTGACCACACCATAGTACCTGACAGGGTAGATGCAGAAAGGATGTTTCCCCTTGTGGGGGAATCGAGAGCTAGGGGGCAGAGTTTCAGAATAAGGGATCGCCATTTAAAATAGAGATGAGGAGGAATTTCTTCTCTCAAAGGGGCGTGAATCTGTGGAATTCTCTGCCCCAGAGAGCTGTGGAGGCTGGGTCATTGAATATATTCAAGGTGGAGATAGACAGATTTTTGAACGATAAGGGAGTCAAAGGTTATGGGGAGCGGGCAGGAAGTGGAGTTGAGGTTAAGGTTAGATCAGCCACGATCTTATTGAATGGCGGAGCAGGCTCGAGGGGCCGAATGGCCGACTCCTGCTCCTATTTCTTGTATTCTTATGTTCTTATGTGTTGGTCAACCTCCCAGGCAGGATAGCAGAGGCAAAAAAGTGAGGTTACTTAACACTGAATCAGATGCCTTGAGAGGACAATTAATGAACTAGAGTAACAAAGGGGAGACTTACCAATGACAAATATAATGCACGGCCGTGTTTTGGTTGGGTCGAACACATCATATTCTTGAATCAGTCCAGAAGATTCCGTCATATCAGAGTCACTTTCAATTGAGAACTGGGCCTGGATTGGGGGCAAGCGGTCATAGCGGCGATAAGCAGCAACTCCTGGCTCTAACAGCAGAAAACATTGATTAGTAAGATGCACTAAAGATCAAAGGAGCTTCAAATATTAAGTCTAGTTTAGTCCCGTTCATTTCCCTGGTGTAAGGTATTTGCTTCATGGGTTCTCTTAAAAATCTCGAAATACAGTACATTGCTATTGAGAACTAATTGGTTTATTAGCAAAAGGTTTTACAATCACACTACACATTACCAGTTCATCCACCAGGCTCACAACCACCTGCCTCATCGTGGATCCCCCGAACCCAACTGGCTGGGGTTTTATTGAGTCTCGTGAACGTCACGTGACTGGCTAAGCCACTCCCAACTCAACAGCTCTACAACTATATTAAGTAGAATTTTAATTCAACTGCCCCCTTTTGGCAAGGGCAAACATTTTCGCCCAGTGAGTCAAATGTCCACGGCAGGACTCGAACCACCAAACTTCTGATAAGCTCACAACAGCACTTAAGTCGGACAACTTATCCATTGGGCCTTGCGGCTGCAGCTCAACAGCTGTACAACTCTTTTAAAGTAAACAGGCAAACATTAAATCAAGTGCCCCCCTTTCTGGGGGATACTACAAACATTTCAAGGCCCTTTTTTGTTTTTTTTTTTGTATTTTTGTCGTTTTTTTTGTGTTTTTTTTTGGGCTCTAAAACCATAATTTACAAGTGCCCCCTATAAAAGGGGAGGGGGACACTAAAACCGGCATTTAAAACAAATTAAACTTTAAACCATATAAAATCAAATTAAAATTTGGTTGCCGGGGGTGATGATGCACTCCAGTCCCTCCGGCGCCCACCTCTCGCGGAAGGCCGCGAGCGTACCGGTGGACACCGTGTGCTCCATCTCTAGGGACACCCTGGCCCGGATGTAGGCGCGGAAAAGAGGCAGGCAGTCAGGCTGAACGACCCCCTCGACCGCCTGCTGCCTGGACCGGCTGATGGCCCCCTTGGCTCAACAGCTGTACAAACCTATGAGCATACTCACAGGTGAACACATTACGCCTGGGATCCTTGGTACAATTCCAGGTTGATGAAGGAAGCCTGGGGCAACTCAACCAATGTTTTTGTCCCCTTCATTTCCTCCCCCCATCTCTCCCGAAGGAGCTGATTCTTGTATGGTCCCTGGAGTCATTGGCAACCCTGCAGTATCGCAGTCACATGACTATTAGCCACCTATCAGCCTAGACTATCACACGCCGAAGGCTTCACAGGCCAAAGGCACTGAGGGTAACCATAGCAACCCCCAACAGCCAAGATCAACTTGTTTAACACAGACTTGGGATCGAATACTTGAATCAAATAAATCACAAATTCAGTTCTGGCTTGTGCGGCTCGGTATAATATTAAAGCGCACACTCACCCATTGCCTGAGCACTTGGGAACGCTCCCAGTTAAAGTTCTTAATCTGCAACACAAAGCTATCATTCAAGGAACACTTTTTGTGGCTCAGAGGAGTGTGGCTCTGAGCCACATGAAGTATCAGTGAAGCAGAGAGGTAATGGGACCCGAACAAGGCTAATGGCCCAACTATAAACTGGCACGGGTCTGGATTTAATCTTTATCTCAAGCTGTAAGTTTCTGATTGCTAATGCAAAGTTTAGAGTGTTCCAGAAAGAGAACAATATTATCAGTTGACGAACAGCACTCAGCGTGAGACGGACACTTCATTCGTCTCTGTAATCAACAGATAGGAACATGAGGGAATTAAAAGGAAGTTAATTGTTTAACTGTGAGGCGAACTCTGTCCAATACTTTTTGTAATGGTCACCCTTGAACACAACAATCATGCAGCTCACTGTTTGTATAAACAACTCAGCCTTTGGCTAATGGCTCATGTCTTAAACTCCAAATCTAGACGTTTAATGGGTTTTGTTTCAGTCTATTACTTCTAGGAGGGTCTAAACAGGCTAGGCACCCCAAAAAATAATCTGTCTCTATACAATAGGTGTCTAACATTGCAAATATTTAACCCCAACCAGTAGCATTCACAGAGGATCCGTGTCAGTCTCTCGCCTCTGAGTCAGAAGGATGTGGGTTCAAGTCCCACTCCAGAGACTTGAGCACAAAAATCCAGGCTGACACTCCCAGTGCAGTGCTGAGGGAATGCTGCACTGTTGGAGATGCCATCTTTCGGATGTGATGTTAAACCGAGGCCCCGTCTGCTCTCTCAGCTGGACGTAAAAGATCTCATGGGCACTATTTCAAAGAAGAACGGGAGTTATCCCTGGTGTCCTGGGCCAATATTTATCCCTCAATCTGCATCACCAAAAAAGAGATCATCTGGTCATTATCACATTGCTGGTTGTGGGAGCTTGCTGTGTGCAAATTGGCTGCCGCGTTTCCCTACAGTGACTACACTCCAAAAAGTACTTCACTGGCTCTAAAGCGTTTTGCAACGTCCGATGGTCATGAAAGATGCTATATAAATGCAAGTCTTTCTTTCACAACCTGCGACCTCGTGGTTAACCAGATATCTTTCGAAAGAGGTTCGATGACAGGATTAACCGCACAGTATTGTCAGCCTGGGGTTCTGCACTCAAGTCCCACGACCTTGTGACTCAGGGCAGCGACAGAGCCCGGGCTAACACTCTGGGTTCTTTGTGCTGAGAGTCATCAGTGCTGTGGAATGGAACAATTCTTATTTTTATTTTGCCCTCGGCTTCGAACTTTCTGAGAGCAGGTGCGGGTAAAAAAAATGTTTAAAAACCTGTGGCTGCTGGCGATCGGAAATAAAAATAGAATGCTTCGATCGCATAGACCCAGCCACGTCGCGAAGCGGCCCTTTCTTCTCTTTCAGATACCGACTGACCGGCTGCACGTCATGTTTTTATTTCGGCTCAGCCGCAGTGTAGCTTAGATGCCGAATAAAATTCCCTCTACGCTGCCCCGAGAAGGGGCAGGGGAGTTCTCCCCGGTGTCCTGGTAAATGTGTGTCCCTCAACCTAAAAATGGAGTGTCATTATCAACATTGCCATTTAATGGGAGCTTGCTGTGCGCACATTAGGGCTGCCACGTTTCCGACATTACAGCAATGACTACACTCCAAAAAAAACTATTTCACTGGCTGCAAAGCACTTTGTGACACCCTGAGGTCGTGAAAGGCGCTATAGAAATGCAAGTCCTTCCTTTTCTTTCTTCAGTGATTCTAGTGAATTCAAAAACGCATTCTAAATATGCCACGTCCCCACACATAGGGACCGCACAGACTCTTTACCCTACTGTGGAAGACAGAGAGGAGGAACGGCTATTTTAAAATCCAGCCGTTTAAATTCTCAACTATTTCTAGCTGTTATCTAGAGCCAATGTACCCACCTGGGGTCGGACATCGACCACATCAAAATCTGGCAGTTCACCGCGGCCAAGATTAGGCACAATGTACTACCAAAGACAATGTGCGACTGGTCACTGATTCTGTGTTTCGATTGAAACAGACTGCATCACCGACACGAGCAAGCTCCACTTCTCCTTCCATAGCTGGCTTCCTATTTTCCGTAACCCGTCATGTTTCACATGCAATTCACCGATGCTATGTTTGAAATTCGAGAATTAACCAGAGGAAAGCAACATCTGGGGGGGCCGGGGGGGGGGGAACAATATCTGGGGGTTGGGTGGAAGTGATGTCTGGGGGAGGCAACATCTGGGGAGCATCGTCTAAGACTGCCTATTTCCACCTCCGTAACATCTCCCGTCTCCGCCCTTGCCTCAGCTCATCTGCTGCTGAAGCCCTCATCCATGCCTTTGTTACCTCTAGGCTTGACTACTCCAATGCACTCCTGGCTGGCCTCCCATATACTACCCTACGTAAACTGCAGGTTATCCAAAACTCGGCTGCCCTGTGTCCTAACTCGCACCAAGTCCCGCTCACCCATCACCCCTGTGCTCACTGATCTACATTGGCTCCTGGTTAAGCAACACCTCGATTTCAAAATCCTCATCCATGTTTCCAAATCTCTCCATGGCCTCGCCCCCTCCCTATCTCTGTAATCTCCTCCAGCCCCACAACCCCCGAGATGTCTGCGCTCCTCTAATTCTGCCCTCCTGAGCATCCCTGATTATAATCACCCAACCATCGGTGGCCGTGCCTTCTGTTGCCTAGGCCTCAAGCTCTGGAACTCCCTCCCTAAACCTCTCTTCCTCTATACTTCTCTTTCCTCCTTCAAGACGCTCCTTAAAACCTACCTCTTTCACCAAGCTTTCGGTCACCTGCGCTAATTTCTATTTATGCGGCTCGGTGTCAAATTTTTATCGCATAATACTCCTGTGAAGCGCCTTGGGACATTTCATTACGTTAAAGGTGTTGTTGTCTGGGGAAGCAACATAAGGGGGAGCAGCATCTGAGGAAGTAACATCTGGATGAATTCCACATCTGGAGTGCTGCAACATCTGGGGGAAAGCAACATCTGGGGACTCCACCAATGACTCAGAAAGTATTGCTTTCCCCCCCCCCCCCCCGGTTCCATCCTTGCTGGACCGCTGTTCTCTGGTCACTCATTTAAGTAGCAATTCTTAAAGCGCTAATCTAAACAGGGAGTGTCAGCGGGCTATCCGAGCCTAGGGCGGGGTTGCGGGGTGGGGGAGGTGGCGGTGAGGCATCGCAAACAAGCCCAACATCTGTCACAGTGGAGTTTCCAGCTGGGGGGGGGGGGGGTTTCACTGGATCAGGAGTTGGTAGCATGGCCGAGACCAGCTGTAACCCCCTTCAAATCCCACCCCCAGGTGGAGATCAGCTAACTCAGCAAGCCTGGGACCTTCCTTGTCTGTATGGGTCCGTCCCACCCTGGCCTCTGCTTATACCCACTATACCAGCAAAGGAGGTTGAGAGAGTAAATGTAAATGGCGTGTTTCACAGCTGTACGGGTAAACTGGAGGCTCAGGGGGTGGCAGGGAGTGTTTATGAACTAAAGAAAAACGCAAAACACCAACACCAGTCTGCCGGTGCAGGAAAGAAAGAAAGACTTGCATTTATATAGCGCCTTTCACTGCCTCAGGTCCCAAAGCGCTTTACAGCCAATGAATTTATTTTGAAGACAAAAGCAAAATACTGCGGATGCTGGAAATCTGACGTAGAAACAGAAAACACTCAGCGGGTCAGGCAGCCTCTGTGGAGAGAGAAACAGAGTTAACGTTTCAGGTCGATGACCCTTGGTCAGAACTGGAAAAGGTCGGAGATGTAACAGGTGTAGGGGCTGAGAAAGCGGGGGGGAGGGGAGGAAAGAACAAAAGGGAAGGAGTGTGATCGGGTGCAAGGCAAAAGGGGAGATGGTAATGGGGCAAGTTAAGAAAGAAATAACGAGTCTAGGTGAGGTGTAAATGGAAATGGCAGAGCTTACGGTCTGAAATTGTTGAACTCGATGTTGAGTCCGGAAGGCTGTAAAGTGCCTAAAACGAAAGATGAGGTGCTGTTCCTCGGTCTTTTGTTGAGCTTCATTGGAACAGTGCAGGAGACCGAGGACGGAGAGGTCAGAGTGGGAGTGGAGTGGAGAATTAAAGTGACAGGCGACCGGAAGCTCGGGGTCACACTTACGGACTGAAGGAGCAAAGCGATCACCCAATCTGCGTTTGGTCTCCCCAACGTAGAGGAGACCACATCCTGAGCAGTGAATACAGGGTACTCTAGTGCTGTTTCAATGTTGTAACTGAAGGTTAAGCTTCCTCAGTGATACCATATTTATAATGTGACTGAGTGTTGCAGTGGATTTTTATCCTACCTAACCTTGTTGGACTTTGCTGAGCTTGAGGGAGAGTCGCTTGAACGCAGTTAATAGATTTTTAGGAGCAAATTGGGAAGCTTCTGTGTGCCTGAGCCTATGTGAAATTCCACCGTCTCTGTTTGGTAAACTCTTTTTTTTTTCATGTAGGCAAGTGTTTGGCACAATGATGTAAAATGCATCAGTTGTGAAGTTACTTTTGTGTTGTTGCCATGGCGATGTTAAAGTCACACAACTCTTCTCCCCTTTTCCGGCCATGCAAAAAATAAAAGGTGCTTTACCAAGGACTGGCCCTTTAATCAGATTTAATGAGAAAAACCCAACTGGTTTACTAATGTCCTTTAGGGAAGGAAATCTGCCGTCCTTACCCGGTCTGGCCTGTATGTGACTCCCGACCCAACTTTTGGTGGGCTGGATTTGGGCCCAGGTCTTTCATAAGTGCGCTTCTCCCTCTACTTTCCAGTCAAACGGACTGCTACTGGACCAGTAATCCAGAGGCCTGGGCTAATGATCTAGAGACCCGAGTTCCAATCCCACCACGGCAGCTGGGGCAATTTAAATTCAGTTAATTAAATAAATCTGGAATTAAAAAACCAGTATCAGTAATGGTGACCATGAAACAACTGGATTGTCGAAAAAACCCAACTGGTTCACTAACGTCCTTTAGGAAAGAAAGACTTGCATTTATATAGAGTCTTTTACGACCACTGGATGTCTCAAAGCGCTTTACAGCCAATGAACTACTTTTGGAGTGTAGTTATAATGTGGGCAACAGGGCAGCCAATTTGTGCACAGCAAGCTCCCACAAACAGCAATATGATCATGAACAGCATCCCTGATTGTAATCACTCAACCATCAGTGGCCATGCCTTCAGCTGCATGGGCCCCATGCCAGACACGAGACTCCCAAAGCAAGTATTATACTCGGAGCTCCTTCACGGCAAACGAGCCAGAGGTGAGCAGCGGAAATGTTACAAGGACACCCTCAAAGCCTCCCTGATAAAGTGCGACATCCCCACTGACACCTGGGGGAGTCCCTGGCCCAGGACGGCCCTAAGTGGAGGAAGTGCATCCGGGAGGGCGCTGAGCACCTCGAGTCTCATCGCCCGAGAGCATGCAGAAACCAAGCGCAGGCAGCGGAAAGAGCGTGCGGCAAACCAGTCCCACCCACCCCTTCCCTCAACGACTATCTGTCCCACCTGTGACAGGGACTGTGGTTCTTGTATTGGACTGTTCAGCCACTTCAGGAGTGGAAGCAAGTCTTCCTCGATTGCGAGGGACTGCCTATGATGATAATGAACAGATAATCTGTTTTTTATTGGGGCAGAAATTCCTCTGGAGGACTTCCCGCGGGCAAAGCACCAAAATAATGGACATAAAAGGCACACTTACCTGAAGCTGCTGCACCCACTCGAGATCCCGGTCTGGAGGTCTCTCGTGACTACGCGTCGCAGCACGTTTACATCAGGACGTAAAAAACAGCACACACAATACACTAACAGAAATTAGCGTTGTTATACATGTTTTTTTAAAAGAAAAAAAATTGCTGATTGTTTTAAAAGTTATGGTTAGGGTTTAAAATAACATTAACCGAGAGGGCAGGATTTTAACATAAATATGTTTTTTTTAAATTTAATTTTAATCATTTTTTTTAGAGGTTTTTAAACTCTTACGCCTGTAAAAGTAGACAATGCGCCTGCTTCTATCAGGTGTAAGACTTTTGAGGACATTTGCTGGGCAAGATATGGGTAAATCCCACCATCTTGTCCGTACGAATGTCGTCGTTCCCGACATGTCTACGATCTGTCGAGCTCCAGCTTGACTGATCGGAAAAGCCGGTTTTCAGCGCATGCACATTGCGTGCTGAAAACCAGCTTTTCTGATGCCTTCCCGGGTCCATAGAAACTTCGTACAGGCCCCGAATGTCGGAATTTCTACCCCATTATGTTGATTGAGGGATAAATATTGGCCAGGACATCGGGGATAACTTGCTGCTTTTCTTTGAAATAGTACCACGGGATCTTTTACGTCCACCTGAGAGAGCAGACAGTTTAACATCTCATCCAAAAGACGGGAAGGAAATCTGCTGTCCTTACCCGGTCTGGCCTATATATGACTCCAGACCCACAGCAATGTGGTTGCCTCTTAAATGCCTTCTGAAGTGGCCTAGCGAGACACTCCGTTCTACTAAACCACTGCGACAAAATCAGCACTGTGTGGGAGCACCTTCACCACACGGACTGCAGCGGTTCAAGAAGGCGGCTCACCACCACCTTCTCCAGGGCAATTAGGGATGGGCAATAAAGGCCACACTGTAGTCAGGCCTATCAAAACAGGCTCTGCAGAGTTCTGCTTGTTATAACTGAAGGTTAACTTGACTTTGTTCATTCACCTGCTCGGAGTATTGGCTTCTTCCCTTGCCCGCCATTGATTGGAGGTAATGGCCGACGCTCCTGGGTGATAAATGTATCCCACTTCACCTTCTCTGGCCCTCCTAACTCTCGAACTCTCTGCAGACATCCCTCGAGGTATTCGATCGGGTCTTCAGGCCGATAGTACATCAGCCCTGTCAGCATGCTCTGTTGGGCAGAAAGCAAAGTTCAATATCTCACGGTCAACTAAAAATGGAGCTGCATTTGCAAGGCTTAGGCTCCATGCAATTCAACATCTCATCCATTTTAAGTCTCTTTGCCACTGCCTCCCCTTTCGACTGTTTCACATTGAAACGCCAAAGACCAGAACCTCAGGGCTCCGGCAGCCAATATCCAACTGTTTCTAAATGTCACCATCCTTTATAGAATAATAGAATTTTACAGCACAGAAGGAGGCCATTTGGCCCATCTTGCCTGTGCCGGCTCTTTGGTAGAGCGATCCACTTAGTCCCACTCTCCCGCCCTGTTCCCTTAGCCATTCATATTTTCCCCTCCAAGTATTTATCCCTTTTGTAAGCTATTATTGAATCTGCTTCCACCACCCTCTGAGGCAGTGTATTGCGGATCATCATTTGTTGCGTGTTTTATTTTTTCCTTATGTCACCTCTGGCTCTTTTGCCAGTTTGTGAAGGACGCTCCTTTACTAACAGCTATTCAGAGCTTCCCCCCAAAGGCCAAGTTGGCAAATGTAGCTGAATGCAGAGCAGGATAGTCCAAGATTTAATCCCCTGTCTGTGCTGAGATCAAAAAAGAAAGATTAGCATTTCTATAGCGCCTTTCATGTCCCAAAGCACCTTTACAGCCAGTGAAGTACTTTTCGAAGTATAATTACTATTGTAATGTAGGAAACGCGGCCGCCAATTTGCGCACAGCAAGCTCCCACAAACAGCAATGCCATAGTGACCAGATAATCTGTTTTCTGTGATGTTGAGTGAGGGATAAATATTGGCCAGGACACCGGGGATAAGTCCCCTGCTCTTCTTCGAAATAGTTCATTGGGATCTGTTACGTCCACCTGAGAGAGCAGACAGGGCCTCGGTTTAACGACTCAACCAAAAGATGGCACCTCCGACAGTATAGTGCTCCCTCAGCACTGCACTGGAGTGTCAGCCTAGATTCATGCGCTCAAGTCTCTGGAGTGGGACTTTGAACCCACAACCTCCTGCCTCCGAGGCGAGAGTGCTACCCACTGAGCCATCTCAAGTAGAGCAGCAAAGATCTCAATACCTGAGGCTGGGGGAGTGAGGCAAACAGCCAGGATTGCAGCCAGTGACTCTCCTGCTGATGTGTCAGGCTCTGCAGTGATACACACAGTCCAGCCACACACATGAAGAGTGAGTACTTGGGCCGTTGAGACTGGAGGACCGTGCCCTAGTACAGATCAGCACCTTAACTGGACGAAGGGAGTAAAGGAGAAACATACGATTGGGGAAAGGAAAAGCTTGTTCACTTCACAGCCGTGCATTCTGGCCCAGTGTTGACCTAAATCGTGTTCTAGTAATAGTGGGGAGGTTTTGCTGACGTACCACTGACAAGGGAAATTCAACAGCACTGTGAGACGTGACCAAGATTTCCTGCTGTCAGTTTTTACCCTACATGGGTGAGTGTTGCAGGAGAGTGCTGATTAGCAAAGGTGCTACGTGACAGCTTACTCCATACAGCCTCCTGTCCTGCCCAATTGAGAAAAAAAAACGCTTAGTCAATTTATAGCTTCTGCAAGGATTGACATCTTAGGAGCTCCACTGATCATCTTGACCTGTGGCCATCTAAAGCCACCCTACACCTCCTCTCCCCCATTTTCTCCCCCTACCACCGTTTAAGTTTAAGTTTTAAGCTTAAGTTCCCCCCTGGCCCTAATCGCGGGTGCATTTTCCACACCCAAAGCATAAACCCATGCTGCACGGACAGCCTGGGCCCACTTAGCCGACCTCTCCGCTGCACCTGGAACTCGCTCCCTCATCGGATCCTGAGGATTTGGAACAAATCCTCCCAGGTCTGAACTCTGTCCTCCCTCTGAACTCTGACTTCCCCCTTAAATCTGTCCTCCGCCTGAACTCTGACCACCCTCTGAACTTTGACCTCCCTTTGAACTCTGACCTCCCTCTGTCCTCCCTCTGAACTCTGACCTCCCTTTGAACTCTGACCTCCCCCTGAACTCTGACCTCCCTCTGAACTCTGACCTCCCTCTGAACTATGGCCTCCCTCTGAACCAACGCTGCCTCCCAAAGATCTTGCAAATCCACTGGGAGGACAGACGTACCAATGTTTGTGTTCTCGATCAGGCCAATATCCCCAGCATTGAAGCATTGACCACACTCAACCAGCTCCGTTGGGCGGGCCACATTGTCCGCACATGCCTGACACAAGACTCCCAAAACAAGCGCTCTACTCGGAACTCCTACACAGCAAGAAAGCCCCAGGTGGGCAGAGGAAACGTTTCAAGGACAGTCTCAAAGCCTCCCTGATAAAGTGCAACATCCCCACCGGCACCTCCGAGTCCCTGGCCCAAGACCGCCCAAAATGGAGGAAGAGCATCCGGGAGGGCACTGAGCACCTCGAGTCTCGTCGCCGAGAGCATGCAGAAACAGCAGAAAGAGTGTGCAGCAACCCAGGCTCCCCACCCATCCTTTCCTCCAACCCCTGTCTGTCCCACCTGTGACAGAGACTGTATTTCCCGTATTGGACTGTTCAGTCACCTGAGAACTCACTTTTAGAGTGGAAGCAAGTCAATTTCGAGGGACTGCCTCTGATGATGATCTGCAAGGATTACAGTGCCCTGTGGGGAAGAAAATACCTACACACGTGCCTTTCTAGTACAGGTTACCCTGTTCTCTCTCCTGCTGTCTCCCCATGGCACACATCATGGGGTGAAAGAAGTGAAAAGCAAGACTTGGATTTAGCACTCCTCTGCGGCAAAGAATGGATAGTTCAAAATACCAGTTTGAGTATGAGAAGTGCAAGCCATTGTCTTAACACTAGTAAGTGCTGTGCCAATATTGCAGTGTGGTTAGATCCACACTGATGTCAGGGTGTGTGTGTTGTGTGTGGTGTGTATGTGTGCGTGTATGCAGGTATCAGTTGGTGTATTTGTGTGTGTGTGTGTGTAGGTATTTGTGTGTGCAGGTGTGTATGTGTGCACGTGTGTGTGTAGGTATTTTTGCAGGTGTGTGTGTAGGTATTTGTGTGTGTGTGTATGTGTGTGTGCAGGTATTTGTGTGTGCAGGTGTGTATGTGTGCGCGTGTGTGTGTAGCTATTTGTCTGTGTGTGCAGGTGTGTGTCTGTAGGTTTTGGGTGTGTGTGCAGGTGTGTGTGTGTGCAGGTGTGTGTTTGTAGGTGCATGTGTGTGTGTGCAGGTGTGTATGTAGGTATTTGTGTGTGTGTGTGCAGGTGTGTGTGTAGCTTTTTGTGTGTGTGTGTGTGCAGGTGTGTGTGCGTGCGTGGGGGTGCATAAATCTCTGATAGGTTAGCATTGATCTCCTATGGATACTCGCTATAATGTCCAGCAATCCTGGTGATCTAAAGCATTTAATGATATACCAGTTGGAGAATCACAAGCCAACCTCTTAACGCCAGTAAATGCTGTGCCAATATTGCAATTAGGAAACTGGTTCGATCCATACTGAAGTCAGGCAGTCTGTAAGAAGTAATTTGTAAATTGGCAGAATGCAGTTGAATGCTGCAGAGTTATTCAGAAAGTAAATCAATCAATGTTGAATTGTTAGGAACCTTGACGTAACAAAAGGAAAAGGCAGCAGGGAAGTAGAAGAGGTCAGTGTCCAATCACTGTTTAATGGGCGGGGAGAGAGGAAGCGAGGATGATATTTGTGTTTACCCTATGGTCCAGACAAGAACCGTATGATACCCATTGGAATTATTGGGATCACCTGATGTTTTACACATACATCGGGAGACCTAAATGAGAGGACGTTCGAAACCACAAAATGACTTTATTCAAAGCTAGGTGTTAACACTTCACCATTACATGATCAAATATTAATTATCGGCATATTTAGCCCACATTATGTAAGAATAAAAGTATTTAGTAATGATAAAATTGATTCTGTGTATATATATGTATAAATGTTAAAAGTGTAGATTATACGAAAAGACAAGTTTGAAGAGACAAAATGGATACCTTCCCCAAGTTCATGTCTCCTGGCTGGGCACAGCTCAAGTTACAAAGGAAGCATGGCTTTGAAACTCACCAAACTAGAAAAGATGTCAATTGGAAAGCCATGAACCTAATCAAGGAATGGCACCAGCCCTCCAGACAGACACACGTATGAGGAGAAACCAATCAGGAAACGGCCCTGGAACCAAGACCCAATCCTGGGGCTTTCTGAGAAACAATGGTATAAATAAGTCAAGCCAAAGATTGCTCTGTCTCTTCTCCTTAGCACATGGCAAAAGCCGGACCTCTCTCTACAGACAAAGAAGCAGGCCATGTGCTTTGCCAGAGGGAAGTAACATAAAAACATAGAAAATAGTGCAGGAGTAGGCCATTCGGCACTTCGAGCCTGCACCACCATTCAATATGATCATGCAACTTCAGTACCCCATTCCTGCTTTCTCTCCATACCTCTTGATCCCTTCAGCCATAAGGGTCACATCTAACTCCCTTTTGAATATATCTAATGAAATGGCCTCAACAACTTTCTGTGGTAAAGAATTCCACAGGTTAACAACTCTGAGTGAAGAAGTTTCTCCTCATCTCGGTCCTAAATGACTTATGTTGTGTATCTGTAAAGCATGCACTCCCATGTTCCGCCACCAGGGAGCCAATCCCCTGAAGTCCCAAGGGATCCCAGCATCCCTTGGGAGCACTGTATATATGCCGGCCCCTAAGGCCTGTTCCTCACTCTGCAGTGTCTTAATAAAGACTGAGGCCACTGTTACTTTAACCTTCCTGTGTGCAGTCTCATCTGTGTTAGGAACACAATAACTGGCGATGAGAATACGAATCCAACGCAAAGATACAGCAAACTGTGGGCATCCTGGAGAAGTTCTCGGAGGGTGAGGACTGGGAAGCCTTTGTCGAACGGCTAGACCAGTACTTTGTAGCCAACGAGCTGGACGGAGAAGGAAGCGCTGCAAAAAGGAGAGCGGTCCTCCTCACAGTCTGCGGGGCACCGACCTACAGCCTCAAGAAGAATCTTCTGGCTCCGGTGAAACCCATAGATAAGTCATATAAGGAGCTGTGTACACTGGTTCGGGAGCATCTTAACCCGAGGGAGAGCGTGCTGATGGCGAGGTATCGGTTCTACACGTGGCAGCGATCTGAAGGTCAGGAAGTGGCGAGCTACGTCACCGAGCTAAGGCGACTTGCAGGACAATGTGAGTGAGATGGCTACCTGGAGCAAATGCTCAGAGACTTTTTTGTACTGGGCATTGGCCACGGGACCATCCTACGAAAACTTTTGACTGTAAAGACACCGAACCTCAGTAAGGCCATTGCGATAGCACAGGCGTTTATGTCCAACAGTGATAACACCAAACAAATCTCTCAGCATACAAGTGCTAGCAATGTTCATAAATTAACTGGAACTATGTTTGCAAGCAGAAATGTACAGGGCAGAACCCACGAGTCTGCAACTGCCAGCAGATCTCAGCTGACCCAGATGACTCAGAGTCCCCAACAAAGGATGAATGCAAGGCAATTCACACCTTGTTGGCATTGTGGAGGCTTCCATTCAGCCTATTCATGCCGCTTCAAAGGGTATGTTTGCAAGAGCTGTGGAACAATGGGGCACCTCCAACGAACTTGCAAACGAGCTGCAAGCTCTGCAAAACCTGCTAACCACCACGTGGCAGAGGAAGATCGGTCCATGGTAGATCAAAGCAATTTCAAGCCTCAGAGAGAGGAGGCAGATGCTGAAGTACACGGGGTGCACACATTTTCGACGAAATGTCCACCTATAATGCTAAACGTAAAATTCAATGGCTTACCCGTGGCCATGGAACTGGACAGTGGCGCTAGCCAATCCATCATGAGTAAAAAGATGTTTGAGAGACTGTGGTACAACAAGGCATTCAGACCAGCCCTGAGCCCCATCCACACGAAACTGAGAACATACACCAAAGAGCTTATCACTGTCCTGGGCAGCGCCATGGTCAAGGTCACCTACGAGGGCACGGTGCATGAACTGCCACTCTGGATTGTCCCGGGCGATGGACCCACACTGCTTGGAAGGAGCTGGCTGGGCAAAATCCGCTGGAACTGGGATGACATCCGAGCGCTATCACATGTCGCTGAGGCCTCAGATATCCAGGTTTTTAACAAATTTCCTTCCCTTTTTGAGCCAGGCATTGGAAACTTTTCCGGGGCGAAGGTGCGGATCCACTTGGTCCCAGAGGCACGACCCATTCACCACAAAACGTGAGCGGTACCTCACATGATGAGGGAGAGAGTGGAAATCGAGCTGGACAGGCTGCAACTCGAGGGCATCATCTCCCCAGTGGAATTCAGCGAGTGGGCCAGCCCGATTGTTCCAGTACTCAAAAGTGATGGCACAGTCAGGATTTGCGGCGATTATAAAATAACTATTCATCGTTTCTCGCTACAGGACCAATACCCGCTACCTAAGGTAGACGACCTATTTGCGACGCTGGCAGGAGGCAAGACGTTCACCAAGCTCGACCTGACTTCGGCCTACATAACGCAGGAGCAGGAGGAGTCTTCAAAGGGCCTCACCTGCATCAACATGCACAAGGAACTGTTCATCTACAACAGATGCCCGTTTGGAATTCAGTCAGCTGCAGCAATCTTCCAGAGAAACATGGAGAGCCTACTCAAGTCGGTACCACGCATGGTGGTCTTTCAGGACGACATATTGGTCATGGGTCGGGACACCGCCGAGCACCTACAAAACCTGGAGGAGGTCCTCCAGCGACTGGATCGCGTAGGGCTGCGGCTGAAGAGGTCGAAATGCATCTTCATGGCAACAGAAGTGGAGTTTTTGGGGAGAAAGATCGCGGCGGACGGCATTCGGCCCACAGACGCCATGACAGAGGCTATCAGGAAAGCGTCCAGGCCACAGAACGTCACGGAGCTGCGGCCGTTCCTGGGACTCCTCAACTATTTGGTAACTTCCTACCGGGGTTAAGCACCCTTTTAGAGCCCCTAAATGTGTTATTGCGCAAAGGTAAGAACTGGGTATGGGGAAAAAAACCAAGTAATTGCTTTTGAGAAAGCCAGAAACATTTTATGCTCCAACGAGCTGCTTGTATTGTATAACCCGTGTAAAAGACTTGTGCTAGCATGTGACGCGACGTCGTACGGAGTCGGGTGTGTATTACAACAAGCTAACGTTGCGGGGAAGTTGCAACCAGTCGCCTATGCTTCCAGGAGCTTGTCTAAGGCCGAGAGGGCCTACGGCATGATTGAGAAAGAGGCATTAGCTGTGTGTTCGGGGTAAAGAAAATGCATCAGTACCTGTTTGGCCTCAAATTTGAGCTGGAAACCGATCACAAGCCCCTCATATCCCTGTTTGCTGAAAACAAGGGGATAAATACTAATGCCTCAGTCCACATACAAAGGTGGGCACTCACGCTATCAACGTATAACTATACCATCCGCCACAGGCCAGGCACCGAGAACTGTGCGGATGCTCTCAGTCGGCTACCATTGCCCACCACGGGGGTAGAAATGGCGCAGCCTGCAAACTTGTTGATGGTGGCGCAGCCCGCAGACTTGTTGATGGTCATGGAAGCATTTGAAAATGATAAGTCACCTGTCACGGCCCGCCAGATTAGGACTTGGACCAGCTAAGATCCTCTGCTGTCCCTAGTAAGAAACTGTGTACTGCATGGGAACTGGGCCAGCATCCCCGTTGAAATGCAAGAGCCAATCAAGCCATTCCAGCGGCGAAAGGACGAGCTGTCCATTCAGGCAGACTGCCTGTTGTGGGGTAACCGCGTAGTGCTACCCAAAAAGGGCAGCGAGACGTTCATCTCGGATCTCCACAGCACACACTCGGGTATCGTAATGATGAAAGCGATAGCCAGATCCCACATGTGGTGGCCCGGTATCGACTCTGACTTAGAGTCCTGTGTACGGCAATTCAGCATATGTGCTCAGTTGAGCAACGCGCCCAGAGAGGCACCACTAAGTTTGTGGTCCTGGCCCTCCATACCATGGTCGAGGATCCATGTCGACTATGCGGGCCCGTTTCTTGGTAAAATGTTCCTGGTGGTGGTGGATGCTTTTTCAAAATGGATTGAATGTGAAATAATGTCAGGAAGCACTGCCACCGCCACCATTGAAAGCCAGAGGGCCATGTTTGCCACCCACGGCCTGCCTGACATACTGGTCAGTGACAACGGGCCATGTTTCATCAGTGCCGAATTTAAAGAATTCATGACCCGCAATGGGATTAAACATGTCACCTCGGCCCCATTTAAACCAGCCTCCAATGGGCAGGCAGAGCGAGCAGTACAAACCATCAAACAGAGCCTTAAACGAGTCACAGAAGGCTCACTCCAAACCCATCCCCGGCTGAGCTACTCATGAAAAGGACACTTAAAACCAGACTCTCGCTGGTTCACCCCAACTTGCATGATCAGGTAGAGAGCAGGCAGCAGCAACAAAATGTAAACGATGGTCGCGCCACTGTGTCACGGGAAATTGATCTGAATGACCCTGTGTATGTGCTAAACTATGGACATGGTCCGAAGTGGATCACGGGCACGGTGATAGCTAAAAAAGGGAATAGGGTGTTTGTAGTCAAACTAGACAACGGACAAATTTGCAGAAAGCACCTGGACCAAATGAGGCTGCGGTTCACAGACTGCCCTGAACAACGCAGAGCAGACACCACTTTTTTCGAGCCCACAACACACACCCAAAGGATCAACTACACCACGCCGGACCAGGAAATCGAACCCATCATGCCCAACAGCCCAGCAAGGCCAGGCTCACCTAGCAGCCCTGCAGGGCCAACAACACGCCAGCCCAGCGAGGGCACAGCCAACACACCAGATCAGACATTTGGACCGAGGCGGTCCACCAGGGAAAGAAAGGCTCCCGACCGCCTCACCTTGTAAATAGTTTTCACTTTGACTTTGGCGGGGGGAGTGATGTTCCGTATTTGTAAAGCATGCACTCCCATGTTCCGCCACCAGGGAGCTCATCCCCTGAAGTCCCAAGGGATTCCAGCATCCCTTGGGAGCACTGTATATAAGCCGGCCCCTAAGGCCTGTTCCTCACTCTGGAGTGTCTTATTAAAGACTGAGGTCACTGTTACTTTAACCTCCCTGTGTGCAGCCTCATCTGTGTTAGGAACACAATAGCTTACCCCTTATCCTTAGACTGTGACCCCTGGTTCTGGACTTCCTCAACATCGGGAACATTCTTCCTGCATCTAACCTGTCCCATCCCGTCAGCATTTTATATGTTTCTATGAGATCCCCTCTCATTCTTCTAAATTCCAGTGAATATAAGCATAGTCGATCCAGTCTTTCTTCAAATGTCAGTCCTGCCATCCCGGGAATCAATCTGATGAATCCTCGCTGCACTCCCTCAATAGCAAGAATGTCCTTCCTCAGATTAGGAGACCAAAACTGTACACAATATTCAAGGCCCTGTACAACTGCAGTAAGACCGCCCTGCTCCTATACTCAAATTCTCTCGCTATGAAGGCCAACATGCCATTTGCCTTCTTCACCGCCTGCTGTACTTGCATGCCAACTTTCAATGACTGATGTACCATGACACCCAGATCTCGTTGCACCTCCCCTTTTCCTAATCTGTCACCATTCAGATAATATTCTGCCTCCCTGTTTTTGCCACCAAAGTGGATAACCTCACATTTATCTACATGATACTGCATCTGCCACGCATTTGCCCACTCACCTAACTTGTCCCAGTCACCCTGCATCTTCCTCACAGCTCACACTGCCACCCAGCTTAGTGTCATCTGCAAACTTGGGAGATATTACATTCAATTCCTTTGTCTAAATCATTAATGTATATTGTAAATAGCTGGGGTCCCAGCACTGAACCTTGCGGTACCTCACTAGTCACTGCCTGCCATTCTGAAAAGGACCCGTTTATTCCGACTCTTTGCTTCCTTTTGCCAACCAGTTCTCTATCCATGTCAACACATTACCCTCAATACCATGTGCTTTAATTTTGCACACTAATCTCTTGTGTGGGACCTTGTTAAAAGCCTTTTGAAAGTCCAAATACACCCCATCCACTGGTTCTCCCTTGTCCATCATTGTACCTGTTGTAATTAAGTAAAGTCCGTAGGATATCAATAGACTGCTGTTGTGTTTGATAGGCTATTTGCATGTGTTTAATAAACTTATTCTAAATTGTTTTAAAAGAATTGGTCTTGCTGTCAATCTAATGCCAGAGATTTAGAAATCTTAGTTATCTTCAGGGTGCTAATCCTCAGTTGGACAGCAGCAAACCACAAGAGCACCCTATTGAGTGATCTGCCACAAGACACCACTCACCACCTTGATATTTAGATAACCCTTACAGCCTCCGTTTTATTTCCTGTAGAGAAAAAAAGTTAGAACTACTGGGTTGGAGTGAATCTGCGCTAAATGTTTGCCCTTTCTCATTCAAATATTTCAAATCATTCTATTGTGGGGCTTCACTGAACCGTGTCTGCAGAGAGCGTGACTCTTTCCTGAGGGAATGTTCTTAATCGGCTGAGAAGAGCTGTACAAATTACATACAAATTAGAGTTTCCCCCTGGAGGGGTTCTGTTTAAAACTGTACACAGAGCTCCTTGTTAAAGGTGACAGTGGCACCTGCAAAGAGAGGGTTTTTGGGGGTTCCTGTTGGGTGTCATGCCAATTTGAGAGAATCCTCAGGCAACTGGTTGGCAGACAGGAAGCAGAGAGTCGGGATAAACGGGTCCTTTTCAGAATGGCAGGCAGTGACTAGTGGAGTGCCGCAGGGCTCAGTGCTGGGACCCCAGCTCTTTACAATATACATCAATGATTTGGATGAAGGAATTGAGTGTAATATCTCCAAGTTTGCAGATGACACTAAACTGGGTGGTGGTGTGAGCTGTGAGGGGGACGTGAAGAGGCTGCAGGGTGACTTAGACAGGTTAGTAGGTGAGTGGGCAAATGCATGGCAGATGCAGTATAATGTGGATAAATATGAGGTTATCCACTTTAGGGGCAAAAACACGAAAACAGAATATTATCTGAATGGTGACAGATTAGGAAAAGGGGAGGTGCAACGAGACCTGGGTGTCATGGTTCATCAGTCATTGAAAGTTGGCATACAGGTACAGGAGGTGGTAAAGGCGGCAAATGGTATGTTGGCCTTCATAGCTAGGGGATTTGAGTATAGGAGCAGGGAGGTCTTACTGCAGTTGTACAGGGCCTTGGTGAGGCCTCACCTGGAATATTGTGTTCAATTTTGGTCTCCTAATCTGAGGAAGGACGTTCTTGCTATTGAGGGAGTGCAGCGAAGGTTCACCAGACTGATCCAGGGATGGCTGGGCTGACAAAAGAAGAGAGACTGAATCAACTGGGCCTTTATACACTTGCGCTTAGAAGGATGAAAGGGGATCTCATAAAAACATACAAGATTCTGACGGGATGGGACAGGTTAGATGCGGGTAGAATGTTCCCGATGTTAGGGAAGTCCAGAACCAGGGGACACAGTCTTCGGATAAGGGGTAGGCCATTTAGGACTGAGACAAGGAGAAACTTCTTCACTCAGAGAGTTGTTAACCTGTGGAATTCCCTGCCGCAGAGAGTTGTTGATGCCAGTTCATTGGATATATTCAAGAGGGAGTTAGATATTGCCCTTACGGCTAAGGGGATCAAGGGGTATGGAGAGAAAGCAGGAAAGAGGTACTGAGGGAATGATCAGCCATGATCTTATCGAATGGTGGTGCAGGCTCGAAGGGCCGAATGGCCTACTCCTGCACCTATTTTCTATGTTTCTATGTAACTGTATGAGATTGGATGTCTCACTGATTTGATCCTAGCTGTGGCTCATGTTGGCAGCACTTTCGTCTCTGAGTCAGAAAACTGTGGGTGTAATGTATTTGCTTCAAGGGTGCTTTGCTTAAGAATTCATAGCAATACATTGCTATTAAGAACTAGTTTGTTTATTAGCAAAAGGTTTAACAATCACACTACACATTACCAGTTCATCTACCAGGCTCACAACCACCTGCCTCGTCATGAATCCCCTGAACCCAACTGGCTGGGGTTTTATTGAGTCTTGTGAACATCACGTGACTGGCTAAGCCACTCCTAACTCAACAGCTCTACAACTATTTTGTTGTAATCAGAAAATCAAGTGCCCCCTGATTAAAGGGAGGGGGCAAATGTTTAACACAATAATGACGAGGATGGATGTTTTTCTGCTCTCCTCCTCTCCCTCTGGATGATGAATTGTAGCAAGCCCCTTCCTCCTCTTCCTGGGCTGATCTCAGGGTTCTCCACAGGCCTCCAGGAAGGAGCAAAAGCAGGGTGCTCCTTCCCTTACTGCAGCAAGCTCCAAATGATTAGGCCACGCCTCCAACAGCTCCACAACTCTTTTGGAGTTAACAGTAGACATTAAATCATAAACATTAAATCGTGCCGCCCGATCTGGGGGACACTCCAAATATTTCCCAAGGCCCTTTTTTTTTGTTTTTTGGGTTTTTTTTTTGTATTTTTGTAGGTTTTTTTTGTGTTTTTTTTTAGGGCATTAAAATTCCATATTTTACAAGTGCCCCCTATAAAAGGGGAGGGGGACACTAAAAACCCCGGCAATTAAAACAAATTAAACTTTAAAACATAAAATCAAATTAAAATTTGGTTGCCGGGGGTGATGATGCACTCCAGTCCCTCCGGTGCCCACCTCTCGCAGAAGGCCGCGAGCGTACCGGTGGACACTGCGTGCTCCATCTCCAGGGACACCCTGGCTCGGATGTAAGCGCGGAAGAGAGGCGGGCAGTCAGGCTGAACGACAGCCTTGACCGCCCGCTGCCTGGACCGGCTGATGGCACCCTTGGCCGTGCCCAGGAACAGTCCTATGAGGAGGCCCTTGGACCTACCCGCTCCCCTCTGCACAGGGTGCCCAAAGATCAGGAGTGTGGGACTGAAATGCAACCAGAATTTCAGGAGCAGCCCCTTCAAATATTGGAACAGGGGCTGCAACCTCGCACATTCAGTAAAAACATGGAACACGGACTCCTCCAGACCGCAGAAATTGCAGGCGGCCTGGGAGCCCGTGAACCGGCTTAAAAATTTGTTGCACGGGACTGCTCCATGCACCACCCTCCAGGCCAAGTCCCCGATAAATAGTGGGAGGACTTCCGCATAGAGTGCACTCCATCGGGGACTCCCGCCTCCTCCGGACGGCAAGATGGTACGCCATGGCGTGTCCGGACGGCAGACGAGGATGGCAAGGTTGAGAGTGTGCAGGAGCAGCCCGTACAGGAAACCCCTCCGCGCGGAACTGAAAGGCACGGAGGGGATTTCCCCGAGGCGGCTCAAGTTGTGAGGCGCCGGCTCCCGAGGGAGGTTCCGGGGTTTGGCACCGATGAGGAATTCCGTCCGGACGGGGGTCAGTTCGGACGGGATCTCCCCACGTGCTTGAGCCTCCTTGACACACCTAACGGAGTCAGGGCCCAGAGCTGTTTTTAGCGACTCAATGGCATTGGCCGCGCGGCGGACGTCGGCTGAATTTAGGCGCCGTGCCAGCATGTCTGGCGCCATCCAGCCCGCTCCTCCGCCATCGAGCAGGTCCCTGACCCTGGTCACCTTGCCAGCCACAGCCCTCTCGTCCGACTCCCACCTAAAACCTCGGCCGTGGAGGTACGGATTCCCGAGCAGCGGCTCCTGCAGGACAGCCGCCACTCCAGCCGGTGGAGAGCTGCGCTTGGTGGAGACTTTGTTCCAGACCCTGGTGAGTTCCTTGTAAAAGACAGACAGCTCCTGGACGGCGGTCCTGACGCCCCCCAAGCTCACAAACAGGAGCTGCATGTCGTAGTTGAGGCCGTGCTGCTGGCGGAAGAAATACGTCACCAGCGCACGCCACCTAGGAGGGGGCTCGACGTAAAGGTATCTCTGCAGGGTCTGAAGACGGAAAGTTGCTAGCTGGGCGCTGATGCACACCAACGACTGACCGCCCTCCCCAAGCGGGAGACTCAAGACCGCGGCAGAGACCCAGTGCTTCCTGTTGTTCCAGAAGAAGTCCACCAGCTTCTTCTGTATCTTGGCGACAAACACAGGGGAAGGGGTCAAAGTGACCAGCCGGTACCACAGCATAGCGGCCATCAGCTGGTTTATGACGAGCGCTCGACCCCTGTAGGACAGCACTCGGAGCAGTCCTGTCCAGTGCCCTAGGCGAGCGGCGACCTTGGCCTCCAGCTCTTGCTGGTTCGCCGGCCAGGCTTCCTCGTCGGAGCTAAGGTAGACTCCCAGATAGAGGAGATGGGTCGTGCTCCAGGCAAAAGGCCTGAGCTCCTCCGGCAGGGAGTCCACCCACCACTGACCCACCAGGAGTCCAGAACATTTCTCCCAGTTGACCCTGGCGGAGGATGCGGCCGAGTAAATCTCCTGGCACTCACGCATCCTCCGCAGGTCAGCAGGATCCTCTACCGTGAGGAGCACGTCATTGGCGTAAGCCGAGAGGACGACCTCCACGCCCGGCCCTTGCAGAGCCAGTCCCGTCAACCTCGTCCACAGATGGCGCAGGAAAGGCTCCGCGCAAATGGCATATAACTGGCCGGACATGGGGCATCCCTGGCGCACCCCTCTCCTGAAGCGAAGGGGCGCCGTCAAGGACCCGTTAACCTTAATCAGACACTCCGCGGCGGCGTACAAAAGTCAGATCCGGGCGACGAAATGCGTCCCGAACCCGAAAGCGCGCAGAGTTCCGAACAGATAGTCGTGATCCTTCTCTTGGTCGAGGGATAGGAAGGCGACCGACAGACCAGCCTCCTGGGAGTGATGGGTGAGGTCCCGGACCAGATGGATGTTATCATGGATTGTCCGGCCCGGGACCGTGTAGGACTGGTCGGGGTGGATCATGTGGTCCAGCACGGCGCCAAGGCGAGCAGACATCACCCTGGCGAAGATTTTGTAGTCCGTGCTGAGGAGTACGACGAGGATGGAAACCTGTGAGCATCCTCACAGGTGCATACATTACAGTGGGTTCAAGTCCCACTCCAGATATTTTAGTACAAAATCTAGGCTACATTCCCAGTGCAGTGCTGAGGGAGCGCTGCACTGTTGGAGGTGCCGTATTTCGGATGAGACATTTAAGTCAATGTGCTGTCGACTGTCTCAGGTGGACGTAAAAAATCCCGCGGGCACGATTTTGACGAAGAGCAGGAGAGTTATCCCCGGTGTCTTGACCAATATTTATTACTCAACCAACATCATTAAACAGATGATGTGGTCATTATCACGTTGCTGATTGTGGGAGCTTGCTGTGCGCAACCTGGCTGCTGCATTTCCTACATTGCAACAGTGACTACACTTCGAAAGTACTTCATTGGCTGTAATGCGCTTTGGGTCATCCTGAGGTGATGAAAGCCGCTATATAAATGTAAGCTTTTCTTCCTAGTGATGTTGGGACACAAATATACTTCTTGAAATAATGCTGTGTTGGATGGGTAAGAACATAAGAAATAGGAACAGGAGATGCCATACAGCCCCTCATCATTGATATGATCTTGGCCTCAACTCCACTTCCATGCCCGCTCCCCATAACCCTTGACTCCTCTGTAGTTCAAAAATCTGTCTATCTCCTCCTTGAATATATTCAATGACCCAGCCTCCACAGCTCTCTGGGGTAGAGAATTCCAAAGATTCACGACCCTCTGAGAAAAGAAAGTAAATAAACAGCCAGGGTATTAATTCCTTTGAATTTGTGTTTCGAAGTTGGTAACTTTCCAGTTGTGGGTCTTCCTAGTGGCTCGGTTAGGAAAGGCAGTCAGACTGAGCCACACAGACCAGTAGATTGATTCCCTGTCTGTGTTGACTCAGCTGATCTCAGGTAGGGTGGCAATATGGTGCGACATGCGTACAAAAACCTAGGCTGACACTCCCAGTGCAGTGCTGAGGGAGTGCTGCACTGTTGGAGGTGCCATCTTTCAGATGAGACAGTAAACCGAGGTCCCATCTGCTCTCTCAGGTGGACGTAAAAAATCCCATGGCCACTATTTCGAAGAAGAGCAGGGGAGTTATTCCCGGTGTCCTGGGGCCAATATTTATCCCTCAATCGACATAACAAAACAACAGATTATCTGGCCATTATCACATTGCTGTTTGTGGGAGCTTGCTGTGCGCAAATTGGCTGCCGCGTTTCCCACATTACAACAGTGACTACACTTCGAAAGTACTTCATTGGCTGTAAAATGCTTTGTGAAGTCCTGAAAGGCGCTATATAAATGCAATTTTCTCTTTTCTTTCTTTTACAATGGGGTTCAGTGGCTCTCGGCCAGGGAGGGAAGTATTGGCCAGAGTCCTCCCAAACCCCCTCCCCCACCCCACCCCCGTCCCCGCTCCGGATGGTGGTTGGTTGAGGATAGGATTGAGCTTGGCTTTGATAGCCCCCATCCTCACAGTCAAACAGCCCCTTCTTGACACTGTCTGGGCTCGGTAATCACTCAGGTGAGATACAAACGGGCAACTGGTGCCCACGAGATGTACCGGGATTAACATCGTCAGGACAGGGGAGACGGAGAAGAAGGAGGGAAATTTGGCAATGAAAAAGCATAGAAAACAAGCTGGTGTTAGTTTTAGAGAGCATTGGCAGGGATGCTTTCTCAAAAGATTTATTAGTTTTATCTCCTCAGCACAGAAGAGTACACACCATCTGCCTGACCACGCTCTGAAAATAGGCCATTGCTTCCTGAGATGATTCAGTTATCATTTGTTTCTCAAATAAGGAGTTGCGTTCTAGAGAACGGCAATATCGGTAACGGGAAAATCATGGCGTAGATAAAAGATCCCGATGGAACTGCTTCAACCGAAAAAGACTTGCATTTATATAGCGCCTTTCACAACCACCAGACGTCTCAAAGTGCTTTACAGACAATCAAGTACTTTTGGAGTGTAGTCATTGTTGTAATGTGGGTGCTTGCTGTGTGCAAATTGGCTGCTGCGTTTGCAAAGTCCTGAAAGGCGCTATATAAATCCAAGTCTTTCTTTCTTTAATGCGGGAAACGCGGCAGCCAATTTGCACACAACAAGCTCCTGCAAACAGCAATGTGATAATGACCAGATAAACTGTTTTTTTTAGTAATGTTGATTGAGGGATAAATATTGGCCAGGACACCATGGGGTCTTTTACGTTCGCTTGAGAGAGCAGACGGGGCCTCGGTTTAACGTCTCATCCAAAAGACGGCACCTCCGAGAGCGCAGCACTTCCTCAACACTGCACTGGAGTGTCAGCCTAGGTGTTTTTGCTCAAGTCTCTGGAGCGGGACTTGAACCCACAACCTTCTGACTTAGAGGCAAGAGTGCTACCCACTGAGCCACAGCTGACAAAAAGAAGGACTTGCATTTATATAGAACCTTTCCCAACCTCAGGGCGTCCCAAAGTGAATTACAGCCAATGAAGTACTTATTTTGGAGTGTAGTCACTGTTGTAATGTGGGAAACACGGCAACCAATTTGCGCACAGCAAGCTCCCACAAACAGCAATGTGATAATGGCCAGATACTCAGTTTTTAGGTTAGTGATTAGATTTGAATGAAAAGCACAGTATTCCCCCTCACTATCGTCCACTCCTCTAGCGGACGTTCTTGCTAGGGTGCAGTTCCGACAACAGTGTCGGTAAGCACCCCCTGAGAGGACACACAGCCAAGCCCAAACCCGCCTTTGCCCAACAACCACAATCCGCACTTCCCACCAGGGAATGCTAGCTAGGAACTGTAATGCATTTGCTTCATGGGTTCTTTGCTTAAGAATTCATAGCAACACATTGCTACTAAGAACTAGTTGGTTTATTAGCAAAGGTTTAACAATCACACTACACATTAACGGTTCATTCACCAGGCTCACAACCACCTGCCTCATCATGGATCCCCCGAACCCAACTGGCCGGGGTTTTATTGAGTCTTGTGAACATCACGTGACTGGCTAGGCCACTCACAACGCAACAGCTCAACAATTATTTTGTTGTGAACAATTAAATCATTAAATCAAGTGCCCCCTGATTAAAGGAGGTGGGGGGGGGGGGGGGGGGGATTAACACAGAAACTTTCAATCAAGTGCCGCCTTGTTTATTTATTTGTTTGCTTATTTTGTTTTGAGGGCACGAAAAACACACATTATGCAAGTGCCACCTGATAAAAAGGTGGTGGGGGGTGGGGGGAGGGGTGGCACTAAAACCAGCAAATTAAACAAATTGAACTTTAAACTTTAATGATCAAATTAAAATTTGGTTGCCGGGGGCGATGATGCACTCCAGTCCCTCCGGCGCCCACCTCTCGCGGAAGGCCGCGAGCGTACCGGTGGATACCACCTCCAGGGACACCCTGGCTCGGATGTAACCGCGGAAGAGAGGCAGGCAGTCGGGCTGAACGACCCCCTCGACCACCCGCTGCCTGGACCGGCTGATGGCCACCTTGGCCGTGCCCAGCAGCAGTCCTATGAGGAGGCCCTCGGACCTACCCGCTCCCCTCCGCACAGGGTGCCCAAAGATCAGGAGTGCGGGACTGAAGTGCAGCCAGAAATTGAGGAGCAGCCGCTTCAAATATTGGAAGAGGGGCTGCAACCTCGTACGTCCAATAAAAACATGGAACACGGACTCCTCCGCAGAAATTACAGGCGGCCTGGAAGCCCGTGAAACGACTTAAACATTTATTGCACGGGACTGCTCCAGGCCAAGTCCCCAATAAAGAGGGGGAGGACTCCCGCGTAGAGTGCACTCCATTGGGGACCCCCGCCTCCTCCAGACGGCAAGATGGCGCGCCATGGCGTGTCCAGACGGCAGACGAGGAGGGCACAACAGCTCTACAAACCTGTGAGCATACTCACAGTGCATACATTACAGGAAGCAAAAGCAGCTATCCTGCCTGTTTTACACTGCCTGTGGGACACTGATGTCAAATGCAGCAATCTCATTGCTCTGGCTGAGGTCAGCGAATGCAGCCCAGACCAGGGATTGAACCTGAGACACTCTTCAGGCTGTACCACACCATATTGTGCACTAACCCACTCCGTCACCATGTCACCTCAGTAGGTTTTAAAATGGCTCCAGAGTTTTCTTGGTGGCACTTGCAAAATCACAGTCTACACTGTTAATCACCGTTTGCTAAAACCCAGCACAACTCTTCTGAACAGTCGGAGAATTTAAATCCATGCTCATTATGTGTGGAATTGCCTGAACTATATTGCAGGCGAGAACCAGGTTAGAAGGAAGTCAAAGACTTGCATTTATATAGTGCCTTTCACAATCACCGGATGTCCCAAATAGCTTTACAGCCAATGAAGTACTTTTTGAAGTGTAGTCACTGTTGTAATGTGGGAAACACAGCAGGCAGTTTTCGCACAGCAAGCTCCCACAACCAGCAATGTGATAATGACCAGACAATCTGTTTTAGTAATGTCGATTAAGGGATAAACGGGGATAACAGTACGCCCTCGAACTTTCCTTCTCTTGTGAAATGCTGTTTTTTACATCACTTGTAAAGCTCCAAGATTATCATTAACTTGCTGACTATCTGGCATACTTATTTAAAAGCAAATCCTGCTGTTATCAATGGAGGAGCAGGCTTCTATTATATTTAAAACATTCTTCAATGTACTTTATTGGCTGTAAAGCGATTTGAGACGTTTGGTGGCCGTGAAAAACGCTAACATAAGTCTTTAAGTCCTTCTTTCTTTCAAAATAGTGCCATGGGATCTTTTACATCCACCTAAGAGGACAGACAGGGCCATGTCTAACATCTCATCTGAAAGACAGCACCTCCCACTGTATAGCACTTCCTCAGCACCGTAGTGGAGTGCCAGTACTAGATTTTTGCACTCAAGTCCCTGGAGTGAGACTTGAACCCACAACCTTCTGGCTTGGAGACAAGAGTGCTGCCCACTGAGACAAGACTGAGTCACAGGTTGTCAAAACACCCTCCTTTTTCTTTGCAGCTGCTATGATATCACATTTAATGATCAGAAAAATGTGTTTCTATTTCTGTCTTTGTCAACATGGCACAACATGCATTAGAACCCGAGGAGCAACAATCCTGTCTCTGAAAGTTGGAAGTTGGTGGGTTCAAGTCCCACTCCAGAGACTTGTGCACATAAATCCAGGCTGATGCTCCAGTGCAATGCTGAGGGAGTGCTGCACTGTCAGAGATGCTGTCTTTCACATGAGACGTTAAACTGAGGCCGTGTTTGCTCTTTTGGGTGCTTGTAGAATATCCACGGCATTATTTCAAAGAAGAGCAGGGGAGAAACTAAAACTAGGGGACGTAGACTCAGAATAAGGGGCTGCCCATTTAAAACTAAGATGAGGAGGAATTTCTTCTTTCAGAGGGTTGTAAATCTGTGGAATTCTCTGCCCCAGAGAGCTGTGGAGGCTGACTCATTGAATATATTTAAAGCATAGACAGATTTTTGAGCGATAAGGGAATAAGGGGTTACGGGGAGCGGGCAGGGAAGTGGAGCTGAGTCCATGATCAGATCAGTCATGATCTTATTGAAAGATGGAGCAGGCTCGAGGGACCAAGTGGCCTACTCCTGCTTCTATTTCTTATGTTCTTGTGTCCCTCAACCAACATCACTGAAATAGACAGATCTGGTCACTTACCACATTTCTGTTTGTGGGAGCTTGCTGTGCGAAAATTGGCTGCCGTGTTTCCTACATTACAGCAGTGACTACACTTCGAATGTACTTCATTGTCTGTAAACCATGTTGGGACGTCCTGAAATCATCGAGGGCGATAAAGAAATGCAAGTCTTTCTTTTTTTGAAATCCTGTTTCAATCATGGATGCCGGAGCCTGTGAGCATTATCGGTGTTTTTATGCAAAGAATGGTCAATTTTTAAGAAAGTGTGAAGGGCAGTTTAAGGGCTTCTTCAAGTGCACACTGTCTTGAACAAGTATTATAAACGATTACAAAAGAGTCTTACAGTAAGGAGGGAGTGCAAATAGAGAGAATGTTATAAACAATGCCACTGTGTCTCTGTGACTGAATAAATCAAATTCCATTTTTATCACAGCATGTGGGATTTTGAAATTCTTACTTGTGTTTCGAGGAAGAACATTCCAGGATTCCATAAGTTTACAATTAGACCCATCGGTTCATAGTGACCAAATAAGTGAATTGAGACTACGACAGCATAGTGGTTATGTTACTGGACTAATAATCCAAAGACTCATAACCTGGAGACATGAGTTCAAATCTCATCTCGGCAGCTGGGGAATTTAAATTCAGTAATTAAATAAATCTGGAATTAAAAAGCCAGTACAGCTGCATCAGTAATGGTGGCCACAAAACCCATCTGATTCATTGATGCCCTTTAGGGAAGGAAATCTGCCGCCCTTACCCGGCCTGGTCTAGGCGTGACTCCAGACCCCACAGCAATGTGGTTGACTCTGAAATGGCCTAGCAAGCCATCAGCACTGACCACACTTGATCAGCTCCGCTGGGCGGGCCACAATGTTCGCATGCCAGACACGAGACTCCCAAAGCAAGCGCTCTACTCAGAACTCATCCACGGCAAACGAGCCAAAGGTGGGCAGAGGAAACGTTACAAGGACACCCTCAAAGCCGCCCTGATAAAGTGCGACATCCCCACTGACACCTTCGAGTCCCTGGCCAAAGACCGCCCTAATTGGAGGAAGTGCATCCGGGAGGGCGCTGAGCTCCTTGAGTATCGTCGCCGAGAGAATGCAGAAACCAAGCGCAGGCAGCGGAAAGAGTGTGCGGCAAACCAGGCTCCCCCCCTACCCTTCCCTTCAACCACTGTCTGTCCCACCTGTGACAGGGACTGTGGTTCTCGTATTGGACTGTTCAGCCACCTAAGAACTCATGCTAAGAGTGGAAGCAAGTCTTCCTCGATTCCGAAGGACTGCCTATGATGATGATGATGGGGGAGTACATTCACCACACGGACTGCACCAGTTCAAGAAGGCGGCTCACCACCTTCTCCGGGGCAATTTGGGATGGGCAATAAATGCTGGCATTCTGTGAACTAATAAATCCCCTGCAAAATTTTTTTAGCAGCTGGTATTTTGCAGTGCTCTCGGTATCTAATCCAAACCAAGAGGTTAACGAGAGAATTGCGTAAGATTCTTCCAGTATCTTGGCAAACATTTCCCTCTCAACAAATTATCACTAAGGAGAACAGATAAGTGGTTAATTCTGTTTGTGGGCCCTTGTCCCGTGCAGAATGGTTGCTGCATTTGCTAACTTAGTAACAGCCACCGCACCCCAAAATTGCATGAAAAGCCTTGAGGTGTTTGGAAGGTACTACTCAAATTCAAATACATTCTTCCTGAATGTTTGGTCAAAGAATAGGAAGCTCCACATCCTTTGGGGCCCCGATTTTAACTCCAGAGAGGATTCCCCGCTCAGGCTTGAGTTAAAATTACAGTCAGATCTCAATGATGTCATCGGGCTGCAATGCGCAGATGTAAAGAAGGATCCTGTTATGTGCGGGCGGGTGTCCTTGCTGTCTGCTCAGGAGAGCAGGTTAAAAGTGCAAATGTTGCGATCATGGCAGCTTTCCGACAGACAAGAGCCCGGGCGATTTTAACTGCCCACCCGCTAGGTTTCTGCTCAGCGAGTAGGGTTAAAATCTGGCTCATTCAGCCCTGAAAGAGTTTAAAATAGGATTAAGTTTCATTTGAACTTCCTTCAGTGAATAAATAAGATGTTTATTAAACCACACATCAGCAAACCAGGGAAGGAAAAATGTGGTGCATTGTGATTTGTGCAAGCAATAACTGCACACTTAGCATAACATCAGAATGAAAATGCACATTTTAGCTATTACCCGCCCCCCCACGCACCGTCACAAAAATCTGTTGCACATTATTATATTGTATAACATAACATAAATATTTTCTCAATCTGTCGGCTAATCTGTTTCCTTCTCAATTTTTGTCCTTCCTCTATCTTAAGTTCCTCCACATATGTTCTCCAGAGAATGCAACCACTGCATGTCGATCCAGGCCGACTTGAACAACCGACCACCAACCCGTCTCAAATCTGGGTGGCCATTTCGGACCATGGCTGAAGCCCTTCAGCGATCTCCCCTCAGCCTCGATGACCGACGGCGAAATGATTGGAAGAACTGCAACACACGGAATGGATTCCTTACAGAGGGCCCCACAGTACAACCTGAAGGATCAAACCTTCCTCGCAAACAGTGGACAACCATCAACCACCTCAGAATGGTCAATGCTGCCACCTGCTCCAGAGGTGGAAGATTAAAGCATCCCCATCAAGCGACTGTGGAGCTCCTAATCAGACCCTGGAGTACATCACTGAGCACTGATTCCTAACCTCCATCCCATTGACCCAGGAACAAATTCCAATTAAGCATCTTTGGAAGTTTGACTACGTTAAAGGCACTATTTAAATGCAAATTGATGTTGTTGTCAGGTAAGAGAATGCAGCATGTGCCAAGGAATTAACCTAGAACATTTCTGTCCATTGGAGAGGAGCTTTCATGGCATTAGATTGGATTGGATTGGAACCCAATTTCCCCCCGCTTCCTCCATGTTTTGTTTTAGACAAGCAGGGTTTGGGGTTGGGTGGGGGGGCTGGGGGGAGGTGCGCAGTGGGAGTTGGGTTTTAAGTCTTAAGGAAATGTTGAAGATAGAACATAAGAATCAGGAGCAGGAGTAGGCCATTCTGCCCCTCGAGCCTGTTCTGCCATTCAATTAGATCGTGGCTGATCTTCTACATTAACTATACTTCCTCGCCCGATTCCCATATCCTCTTGATTACTCTCGTGCCCAAAAATGTATCGATCTCAGCCTTGAATATACTGAACGACTTAGCATCCACAGCCCTCTGGCATGGAGAGTTCCAAAGATTCACAACCCTCTGAGTGAAGAAAATTCTCCTTATCTCAGTCCTAAATGGCCGACCCCTTATCCTAAGACCGTGCGCCCTAGGTCTAGACTGCCCAGCCAGGGGAAACATCCTCACAGCATCTACCTTCTCAAGCCCTGTAAGAGTTTTATACGCTTCAGTGAGATCACCTCTCATTCTTCTAAACTCCAGAGAATAATAGGCACATTTAACTTAATCTCTCCACATAGGACAACTCTCTCATCCCAGGAATTAATCTAGAGAACCTTGGTTGCACACTCTCTAAAGATAGTTTGTCGTTTTGAAGTGCGGGACCTGGAAAGTCAGGACCCTCATGGACAACCCCAACGAAGTCATCCTCGACTCCGAGGGACTGCCTAAGAAGAAGAGAAGACTTTTATATTTGGGTGAGTAATGACGTTTGTATGACAGTCTAAAGGGGCCTCTGCTTTTGCAACCATTGCCAGGAAACTATAAATTTTGAAATCTAATTGCCACTCAATATTTTAGTTCACTTTAATATACAAATTAATTTTTTTTTAAATGTACTAACTAAAACTGAAGGAAAACCCTCACAGCCAAAGGACACCAGTTTAAGACCTGCACTTTATGTCTGCTTTGTAACCACGCTCCCACTTTTCACATGTCGAGGTTGGCCTACACGAGCAATAACATGTCCACAAGTACAATCCGCCACTTAATAATTAACAAGTTTGCCAGAGCTTCCGATAGGTCTCCCTCACCAGGGAGGAAACTCTTTTCCTGTTCTTAAGTACATAGTCATGTCTCCTGGACAGAAGGGACGATAATGACTGCTGCGTGAATGGGGTTTAACCATTATATGGCTACTCCAAGCTCACTGCACCCTTAAAACAGCCGGTTCTGAAAGCTCTATCTCCAGTGTCATATTAGCTTCAACACAAGCTCGAGGAACAGCACCTCATCTTTCGTTTAGGCACTTTACAGCCTTCTGGACTCAGCATCGAGTTCAACAATTTCAGACCCCTAACCTCTGCCCCTATTTTTTTTCCTGTTTTTTTTCCTCTTTCCCTCGGCAGCTGGTGATGATTCTGCCACTTCCACCCTATCTAGACTCATCTTTTGTTTCTTAACTTGTCCCTTGTGCCTTGCACCATCATCCCTTTTTGTCTCTTAATCTCTCCTGCCTTCCACCCTATCACAGACCTTCCCTTTTGTTCTTTCTTCCCCTTCCCCCCTTTCCCTGCCCCTACACTTGCTTAAAAACCCTTTGCATCTCAAACTTTTTTCCACTTCTGACGAAGGGTCGTCGACCTGAAACGTTAACTCTGTGTCTCTCTCCGAAGATGCTGCCTGACCCGCTGAGTATTTCCAGCATTTTCTGTTTTAATTATCGCAGACGGTTCAGCTCCCTGCCACTGCATAAATTTCAGCACTTTAAAAAAAAAAATTTAGTTATGATTGCTTACCGTATATAAAAAGAAAGACTTGCATTTATATAGCACCTTTCACAACTGCCAGACATCCCAAAGCACTTTACAGCCAATGAAGTACTTTTTGGAGTGTAGTAACTGTTGTAATGTAGGAAACGCAGCAGCCAATTTGCGCACAGCAAGCTCCCACAAACAGCGATGTGATATTGACCAAATAATCTGTTTTTACTGATGTTGATCTGAGGGATAAATATTGCCTGGGACATCCCACATACAAGATGATTCCTCCAAAGTTTCACACAGAAGTCCAGAATAATATGCCTGGCATTACATAAGACAAGTGCCAAAACGACAAAGCTGCTCATCCTCATGTTGTTTGGTGTCCAGAAATACATCACCACCTCACCCATCCTTCTTACGTCAATCGGTGCATTCCTATCCATTGTTGCTCCTCCAGCACTGTGGACGGGCCACATAGTCCGCATGCCAGACACGAGACTCCCAAAGCAGGTGCTCTACGCGGAACTCCTTCATGGCAAACGAGCCAAAGGTGGGCAGCGGAAACGTTACAAGGACACCCTCGAAGCCTCTCTGATAAAGTGCAACATCCCCACCGACACCTGGGAGTCCCTGGCCAAAGACCGCCCTAAGTGGAGAAAGTGCATCCGGGAGGGCGCTGAGCACCTCGAGTCTCGTCACCGAGAGCATGCAGAAATCAAGCGCAGGCAGCGGAAGGAGCGTGCGGCAAACCAGTTCCGCCCACCCCTTCCCTCAATGACTGTCTGTCCCACCTGTGACAGAGTCTGTGGCTCTCATATTGGACTGTTCAGCCACCAAAGAACTCACTTCAGGAGTGGAAGCAAGTCTTCCTCGATTCCGAGGGACTGCCTATGATGATGATACTTAATTGGCAGCATTCCCGACTTAAGTCTTGGCTCTCTCTGCTGATTTTAAACTCAGGGAATCATGGAATCGTGCAGCACAGAAGGAGGCCACTTGACCAATCATGTCTGTACCTGCCCTTTCATGTCAAATCCCACTCCAGGGACTTGAGCATATAAATCCAGGCTGACGCTCCCAGTGCAGTGCAGAGGGAGTCCTTCAGATGTGACGTTAAACCATGGCCCTGTCTGCTCTCTCAGGTGAACGTAAAGGACCCCACAGCCACTATTTTGAAGAAGAGCAAGGGTGTCCTGGCCAATATTTATCCCTCAATCAACATAGCAAAAACAGATTATCGGGTCATTATCACATTGCTGTTTGTGGGAGCTTGCTGTGCGCACGTTGGCTGCTGCGTTTCCCACATTACAACTACACTCCAAAAAGTACTTCATTGGCTGTAAAGCGTTTTGAGACATCTGGTGATCGTGAACGGCGCTATATAAATGCAAGTCTTTTTTTCTTTGAAAGAGCGATCCAATTATTCCCACACCCCTACTCTTTCCCCATAGCCCTGCAAATGTTTCTTTTTCAAGTATATATCCAATTCTTAATTGAAAGTTATGGTTAAATCTGCTTCCACCGCATTTTCAGGCAGTGCATTCCAGATCACAGCAATTCACTGAGTGTAAAAATGTCACTTCATCCGGCCTGTATCAACGGCAGGGCTGTGGGGAAAACGCATGGGCTGTGGGGCTAATTGGTTAGCTCTTTCAAAGAAGTGACACAGGCAGAAAGGGCCGAATGGCCTCACTCTGTGCTGTATAATTGAGATTGTCCCAACAACGCCAACGCAGGTGTTAACTCCAACATCTAGAAAACCGACCAAGCATCTTGCAAGATGCTTTTGAAGATTGATCCAAACATGTTGGGACACGTTTTAATAGGGCACATCCAAAAACTGGAACTATTATTACACTTATAAGAAATGCAAATTTGTGTTTCTTCTGAAAAAAGCTCCAAAAAAGTAGAAGGATCCATATTGCCTTGCATTTAAATTAGTAAATTAATTGGGAACGGTCCCAGATTTAAAATGAAGGGAGGAGGCCTCTGTAAAATATGTATGTCACATCCAAATACTGTGCATGCAAAGATAACTCAGCATTAAATATTTTAAAATGTAAAAGATTAATTAATAATTCCACTCCCCCCCCGCCCCCCGCCCCACCACCACCATCACAGAGGGATCTTCCTGTTGCCTTGAATGCAAAATGCCAGCGAGAATCACTCGCCTCGATATACAGGTTTAACCACATTCTGCAACTCAACCCCTCAGTTTCAGGGATGGGGGAAGTTTTTTGTTAAAAAAAAAAGTCATGAAAAAAAAATCGTGCGTTCATTTGTTGCTAGTTTGCATTGTATAAATCAGAGAGATCTAAGCGTTGTCGAATGTGGACTAAATGAGGATTTAAGTCCCTGCTCTCTCTCCCCTCTTCCCCTCCCACGTTCTTACCTCGAACAGCTGAGGTATCTCCCTTTTCGAAAGGTAATCCTTGGCATCGTTGGAGTTCATCTCGGAGCATGAAGCCAGGTGGATCAGTCCTGAAACTGACCAGTGAAACTGACCCGCGTCAGGGTTGCTGCTGTTGCTCGGTTTCCTGTCTTGCATCCAGCCTGCTCTGCACACACACACAATGCAACATTAAAGTCTCCAATGTATTTGGACACGAAACCTTTGCATAAAATCGACTCGAACCTTTTTCTCTCTCTCTCTCTTACACACACACACACACACACAACCCGGATCAGGAAGAAACGGTTGTCAAACCAAACATCTCTTGCATTCCTGCTTATCTCTTGTGCTTTCCACAATTCCCCCCCAAGTTTTCTGCCTCCAGCTTTCTGTATCTCTCGCAGCCTTGCGCAACTGATAAGGCTGCTAGTTTACCTGGGTGTTTTTCTCTCTCCCTCTGCCCTTCCCTCTGCATCTACCGCCAGGAGTTAAAGGCAAGTAGGCATGTTAGCTTTCTTATTGTCTTGATGGCTGGTGGCCTGAATGAGTGAGACTCCTGGCGTTGTGTGTGTGTGTCTCTCTCTCTCTTTCTATCCAGGGTCCAAACGCCCGCCTTGGTTCTATCCAACCTGAAATCAAGCGACTCTCACTGAGTGCATCATCACCCACGGCAACCAAATTTTAATTTGATCCTTTAATGTTAAAAGTTTAATTTGTCGGGCACTTGTACTAATGTTTAACAAAAATAGTTGGGTGATATTTTACAAATTTAAATCCCCTTCTCCTGTAGCTCAGTGGGTAGCACCATGGCCTTGCCCCTCCCTATCTCTGTAATCTCCTTCAGTCTCACGACCCCCCGAGATGTCTGCGCTTCTCAAATTTTGCCCTCTTGAGCATCCCTGATTATAATCCCTCAACCATCGGTGGCCGTGCCTTCAGCTGCCGAGGCCCCAAGCTCTGGAACTCCCTGCCTAAACCTCTCTACCTCTCTTTCCTCCTTTATGATGCTCCTTAAAACCTATCTCGTCACTTGCCCTAATTTCTCCTTATGTGGCTCGGTGTCAAATTTATTTGTTTAGTCTTGAAACACTGCTGTGAAGCGTCTTGGGATGTTTTACTATGTTAAAGGCGCTGTTTAAATACAAGTTGTTGTTGTTGAGTCAGAAGGTTGCGGGTTCAAGTCCCGCTCCAGAGGCTCGAGCACAAGAATCTAGGCAGAGGGAGCGCTGCACTGTCGGAGGTGCTGTAAAACCGAGGCCCCGCCTATTCCCTCAGGTGGGCGTAAAAGATCCCAAGGCACTATTTTGAAGAAGTGCGGGGGAGTTATCCCCGGTGTCCTGGCCAATATTTACCCCTCAAACAATATCACTAAAAAACAGATTATCTGATCATTATCACATTGCTGTTTGTGGGAGCTTGCTATGCATTTCCTACATTACAGCGGTGACAGGGTATTAAAACGGGGCCAGAAGAGGCGAGGGCCCAGGGGCAGCACGGGCCAGCCCACACTGCGATATGTGTGCGCACTAGGTCAGTGCAGCAGAGCTGGTCTCCTGTCATCTTGAATAATCCTTGCCACTGGACCAAGACCTAGCTCTGTCAAGCCCGTGTGGTGGCTGGTGTGCAACGGCCACCACACATTAAAAAAATCTACGCACAGGCATCTTCCACCCTTCAGGATGTAGAACAGGACCTGGAATTTTGATGTGGAAGCAAGTCATCCTCGTTTCGAGGGACTGCCTATGATGATGATGACACTTTAAAAAGTACTTCATTGGTTGTAAAGCGCTTTGGGACATCTAGTGGTTGTGCAAGGCGCTACGTAAATGCAAGTCTTCCTTTCTTTCCTGCACTTACAGACTGGTGTTTGTGTTTTGCTGCACAGGGACTGACCAACACACAAGGAGCGTTCTCCCTGTGAGTCCAACAATGAATGTGGGCGGGGTATTCTGGCACCAGGAGCATCATAAACAGATCCTGCCCTCATTCAACACATTCCAGGAGGAGTCACAAGATTGCAATCAACAGTGAAACCTGAGTCCTTTTTTCCTCGTCTCTTAGATAAATAAAGAAGTAATGCTTGCATTTACATAGTGCCTTATGGCATTTTTCATAACCTCAGGATGTCCCACAGCACTTTGCAACCAATGAAGTGCTTTTTGAAGTGTGGTCACTGTTGTAATGTGGGAAACACGGCAGCCAAATAGGGCAGAGCAAGATCCCACAAGCAATGTGATAATGACCAGATAATCTGTTTTTAGTGATGGCGGGTGAGGGATAAATATTGGCCCCAGGACATCAGGAGAACTCCCTTGCTCTTCCTCGGAATACATTTCAGATTTCCAGCATCCGCTGTACTTTGCCCTTATATAGTCCATGATGTGATGACAAAATTTTCATCGCCAATCACATCTCTCTGAAAAATATAACTTTCTAAAAGTATCGTGAAAGGCTAACATTGCCCCGCAAGAACCATGCCTGAAAAACACTCGACGCTCTCATCTGGCCCTGGTAGAAAATGTGGCGCTGTGGCTCGGTGGGTAGCACCCTCACCTCAGAGTCAGAAGGTTGTGGGTTCAAATCCCACTCCAGGGACTTGAGCACAAAAATTCAACTGAACACTCCAATGTAGTACAGAGGGAGTGCTGCACTGTTGGAGGCGCTGTCTCTCAGATGAGACATTAAACTGGGGCCCTGTCTGCCCTCTTAGGTGGACATAAAAGATTCCATGGCACTATGTTGAAGAGCATAGGAATTCTCCCTGGTGTCTTGGGGCCAATATCCAACATCTATAAGCAGATGATCTGATCATTATCACATTGCTGTTTGTGGGAGCTGGCTGTCATGTTTCCAATATTAAAACAGTAACTACACTTCAAGAAGTACTTCATTGGCTGTAAAGTGCTTTGGGACGTCTGGTGGTGCTATTTAAATGCAAGCCTTTCTTTTCTCACTGTTTTCAATAAAGGACTTCAGTGTAACACATACAATGCAGTACCACTGAATGATACAAAGGTGCTTTCTGATTCAATTCACTCTGTCCACCTGTGTACCATCTACAAGAAGCACTGCAGCAACTCGCCAAGACTTCTTCGGCAGCACCTCCCAAACCCGCGACCTCTACCACCTAGAAGGACAAGGGCAGTAGGTGCATGGGAACACCATCACCTCCACATTCCCCTCCAAGTTAACCTCCATCCTGACTTGGAAGTATATCGCCGTTCCTTCATCGTCGCTGGGTCAAAATCCTGCAAATCCCTCCACAACAGCAGTGTGTGGGAGCACCTTCACCACACGGACTGCAGCGGTTCAAGAAGGCGGCTCACCACCACCTTCTCAAGGGGCAATTAGGGATGGGCAATAAATGCTGGCTTTGCCAGCGACGCCCACATCCCAGGAATGAAATTTTTTAAAATTCATTACCACAGGATGAACATCGGAAATCTAAGCCAATGATTTTCAATAATAAGAATGCTACTTTAAGGAAGAGCATAAACAAAGCGTATTTAATGGATAGGAGTTATGTTCAGGGGTGGGACTGGGGGAGCTAAATACTGAGTGGGCAGCCCCAGCGATCAGTGTGGAGATCCCTACTAATCCACATTTATGTTAAGTGCTAGGATTCAAACATGCCAGTAAATAGTCCAATTTACAAGTGATACCTGACTGGGAAGGACAGCTGAAGTTGAAGGGACAGCTGGGAAGTACAACATGAACTAGACAAAAATATGCAAGTGGGTGGAACAATAGGAGATGAAATTTAATATGGAAAGGTGTAAAGGACTGCACAAAGGAGAAAGGAACGGACACCACATGTCTTCCATGAATGGTGTCTGAACGGCTGCCGGTGAAATCGGGAGAGACCCAGCGATTTAGTAGACTGGATGCTCAAGGTGTTCAACCACTGTGGCAGCAGCAGTCAACAAAGCAAATAGAATGCTGGTCTGCACAGCCAGATCGCTAGAGCGCGGGTCAATGGGACTCACGTTTAGGCTGCACAGCGCTCTCATAAAATCACACCTTGGGTACCATGTCCAGTTCTGGTTGCCAATACACAAGGGAGACACCCGAGCGCTGGAGACAATGGGGGGGCGATTTTAACCCTCGTCGCTCGCTCAGCAGAAACCTGGCCGGCTGGGCAGTTAAAATCGCCCAGGCTCTTACCTGGTCCGAAAGCTGCCATGATCACAACATCTGCCATTTTAACCTGTGCAGGCAGCAAGGGGGCGCGCCTGGAGCCAACAGGGTCCTTCTTTACAAACGAACATTGTGGGCCCGATGACATCATTGAGACCTGACGGTGATTTCAGCACCTCCCGTACGCTCACAACTAGTCATCGCCTTCCTTCAATCTGCGACTGAGCGGGAACGGTTTGGATTCTGCTCCCCTCTCTAATCTCAGTGTCGGCGGCAGCAGGGGTGCTGCATTTGGCCTCAGTGCCTTTTGATCTTGGAAAGAGAGCCGGCCGGCACTCCTGCTCCTCCCGGCCCCACAAAGATTCCATCTCCCCCACCCCCCCCCGCTGTCAAATTTTCAAGCCATTTCTTGAGGGGACACCAGCGGTCCCTTTAAGGGCCACTGGTTAGGCTGCTCAAACTGCTGGTGCAAATCTGGCACACGTTTCACCCGTTTTCAAGAAAGGAGGGAGTGAAAACAGTTAGCCTGACATCAGTCGTCGGGAAAATGCTGGAGTCCATTGTTAAGGAAGTGGTATCGGAGCACTTAGAAAATCATAACATAATTGGGCAGAGTCAACATGGTTTTATGAAAGGGAAATTGTGTTTGACAAATTTATTAGAGTTTTTTGAGGGTGTAACTCGCAGGGTAGATGTTGTATATTTGGATTTCCAAAAGGCATTCAATAAGGTGCCATATAAAGGGTTATTACACAAAATAAGGGCTCAAGGAATTGGAGGTAATGTATTAGCATGCATAGAATATTGGTTAACGGATAGAAAACAGAGAGTAGGGATAAACGGGTCTTTTTCAGGTCGGCAGGCTGTAACTAGTGAGGTGCTGCAAGGATCAGTGCTGAGCCCTCAGCTATTTACAATCTATATTAATGATCTAGATGAAGGGACTGAGTGTAATGTATCCAAGTTTGCTGAAGATACAAAGCTAGGTGGGGCATTAATCTGCGAGGAGAACACAAAGCGTCTGCAAAGGGATATCGATAGACTAAGTGAGTGGGCAGTAAGGTGGCAGATGGAGTATACTGTAGGGAAATGTAAGGCTATTTCTTTGGTAGGAAGAATAGAAAAACAGAATCTTTTAAAAATGATGATAAACTATTAACTGTTGGTGTTCAGAGAGATTTGCATGTCCTGTGTAACATAGTAACATAGAAACATAGAAAATAGGTGCAGGAATAGGCCATTTGGCCCTTCGAGCCTGCACCGCCATTCAATATGATAATGGCTGATCATGCAACTTCAGTACCCCATAGAAAGCTAGCATGCAGGTACAGCAAGCAATAAGGAAGGCAAATGGCATGCTGTCCTTTATTGCAAGGGGGTTGGAGTATAAGAGTGAGGAAGTCTTGCTACAATTGTACAGGGCTTTGGTGAGACCACACCTGGAGTACTGTGCACAGTTTTGGTCTCCTTATCTAAGGAAGGATATACTTGCCTTGGACGCGGTGCAACAAAGGTTCACTAGATTGATTCCTGGGATGAGAGGGCTGATAACAGATTGTGTAGAATGGTTCTATTTAGAATGATGAGAGGGGATCTCATAGAAACATATAAAATTCTGACGGGATTGGACAGGTTAGATGCAGGAAGAATGTTCCCGATGTTGGGGAAGTCCAGAACCAAGGGTCACAGTCTAAGGATAAGTGGTAAGCCATATAGGACCGAGATGAGGAGAAACTTCTTCACTCAGAGAATTGTGAACCTGTGGAATTCTCTGCCACAGAAAGTTGTTGAGGTCAGTTCGTTAGATATATTCAAGAGGGAGTTAATGTGGCCCTTACGGCTAAAGGGATCAAGGGGTATGGCGAGAAAGCAGGAATGGGGTACTGAAGTTGCATGATCAGCCATGATCATATTGAAATGGTGGTGCAGGCTCGAAGGGCTGAATGGCCTACTCCTGCACCTATTTTCTATGTTTCTATGTTCTCTGGAGTTTAGAAGAATGAGAGGTGATCTCATTGAAACATACTAGTTGTATGTTTCAATGGGATCACCTCTCATTCTTCTAGACTCCAGAGAGTATAAGCCCATTCTACACAATCTCTCATCATAAGACAGGGCTGTGGATGCTCAATCTCTGAATATATTCAAGGCCGAGATAATTAGATTTTGGAATTTAGGGGAATCAAGGGATGTGGAGATCGGGCGGGAAAGTAGATTTGAGGTAGCAGATCAGCCATGATATTGAATGACGGAGCAGGCTCGAGGGGCCCTGTGGCCTACTCCTGCTCTTATTTTTTATGTTCTTATGTTCACATGTTTGCACCTGAAAATTGCAAATGGGGTCCTACAACCGGCGTAGGTCCCCTCATTTGCATAATGAGAAGCCTCCTGCCAGTAATAGGTGGCTGTGCCACTCGCCCATTTGTGGGCCTGCATGAAAAGTGCATCAGGCGGGCTATGGGCATCAATGGGGCAGCCTGATTTTCACCTGCCGAGGTGAGAAACAGGCCGTCGAAAATTGCCCCCCACGCCACGCATGTCCAATCAGAAACATTGGTGGAAGCAGAAATGACAAAACGGATGTATGTAGATATTTGAAAAGGAAAAAAATATATTTAAAGAGTTCAAGGAAGTGGGACAGAGCAGACAGCTCTTTAAGAACACAGCCTCAGGCATTCTGTGGTGTAAAATTCTATGGTTATGTGAATAAATCTCCCCGGCACAGTACAACGGGAGCCAATATGATGAGTATTTGTGTTCATACAAAGGATGCAGTGGGCGCATCACGTGATTTTGTTAAGCAACTGTCATGTAGGTATGCTTGGGGTTACTAGCCACCAGGTGGCGCCACTGTCGGAGGCCATTAGGCTGTACGCACGTGTGTGCGGCCCAGGTATAAAAGGCCAACCATCTTCTAATGTAATCACTTTGGGCCCTAAAAAAGTAGGGCCAGGTTTGTACCTGTTTGGATTTACAGTATTCAGTCTTTTTTGAGTTATTGCATACACAACATTTGGCGACGAGGTAACAAGAACCTTCGCATACAAAAACGAGCACAATTGGAATTCTGGAGCGATTCGTGGAGGGAGAAGATTGGGCAGACTTTGTAGCTTGAACCAGTACGTCGTGGCCAACAAAATGGAGAAAGAAGAAGACGCTGTTCGGCGCCTGGTGGTCCTCCTCACAGTTTGCGGTCCAAAAATCTATGGACTCATAAAGAATCTTCTCTCGCCTGCAAGTCCAATGGACAAGGACTATGAAACATTGTGTGCTCTGGTACGTGACCATCTCAAACCAGACGAAGGCATCATCATCTCAAGGTATCGATTCTATACGCACGTTCGTTCTGAGGGCCAGGATGTATCGGAATTCGTTGCCGATACATCCTGGCTAGACCTAAGACATCTAGCTGGACTGTGTGAGTTCGAAACTGTGTTGGCAGACATGCTGCAGGACTTCTTTGTAATCGGCATCAACCACGAGGTGATCCTGCGTAAGCTACTGGTGGCGGTGATGCTGGATTTGAGCAAGGCCATCACGATTGCCCAGTCATGCATGACGACGGACAAAAGTTTAAAGCAAATATCATCGAAAAATCGGAACTCGGCAAGTACTGTAAACAAGATAGTATCGTAGTTTGGCAGAGCTGCATATGGCAGGGCCTACCCGACTGCGTACGCGAAACCTGTGGCTGCTCAAAGTCCGCCAACGGGAATGAATCCGATATCGCTGTGTTGGCTTTGTGGGGGAAATCATCAGTGTCAGTTTAAATAGTATATTTGTAAAGGCTGTTCGAGAGTGGGGCATGTCCAGCGCATGTGTCCGCAACTGAGCAAGCGTGCTGTGACACACCGCGTGGAGGATGATGACCAGTCTAGCGTGGAGCCGGACATGCAATCTGAGATACCAGAGGAGGAAGTGTATGGACTGTATTCGTTCCTATCAAAGAGCCGATAATGATTAATGTAAAACTTAACGGTGTGCCGGTACCAATGGAATTGGACACGGGTGTGAGTTAATCAATAATGAGCCAGACGACATTCGACAGACTGTGGGATACTAAGGCTGTGAGGCCTAAGCTGAGTCCAGTCAATGCCAAGTTGCATGCATACACTACAGAACTCATAACAGTGATTGGCAGTGCAATAATCAAGATGTCGTATGATGGTGCGGTTCATGATTTACCGTTATGGATTGTTCCAGGCAATGGTCCATCGTTGTTCGGCGGGAACTGGTTAGAAAAAAGTCAAATGGAACTGGAACGAGATCAAAGCATTGTCGTCGGAGGATGATACTCCATGTGCTCAAGTGCTGAGCAAGTTCCCCTCGCTGTTCGAGCCAGGCATCGGCAACTTCACGGGAGCCAAGGTGCAGATCCACGTGGACTCGGATGCAAGACCCATGCATCATAAAGCTCGGGCAGTTCCGTACATGATGAGGGATTAGGTCGAAATCGAACTGGACAGACTCCAGCGTGAAGGGATCATAACACCGGTCAAATTTAACGAATGGGCCAGCCCCATTATTCCTGTGTTGAAAAGTGATGGCACTGTCAGGATTTGTGAAGACTGCAAGGTTACGATCAACCGAGTTTCGAAACAGGATCAATACCCATTACCGAAGGCTGATGACCTATTTGCAACGCTAGCCGGGGGGAAAGTCATTCACAAAACTGGATCTGATGTCGGCCTACATGGTACAGGAGCTGGTCGAGATATCGAAGAGACTTACGTGCATCAACACTCATAAAATACTGTTTATCTACAACAGGTGCCCTTTTGGAATTCGCTCGGCTGCAGTCATATTTCAGAGGAACATGGAGAGTCTACTGAAGTCCGTCCCCAGAACCGCCGTGTTCCAAGATGACATCCTGATCACAGGCCGTGACTCCACTGAACATCTGAACAACCTGGAAGATGTTCTACATCGTCTGGACAAAGTGGGACTCAGACTGAAACGATCGAAGTGCGTCTTCATGGCACCGGAAGTCGAATTCCTGGGGAGGAAAATTGCTGCTGATGGTATCAAGCCTACGGATTCGAAAACCAAGGCCATCAAAAATGCACCCAAGCCTCAGAATGTGACGGAGCTGCGTTCATTCCTTGGTCTGCTCAACTACTTCGGTAATTTCTTACCTAGATTGAGCACCTTATTAGAGCCACTGCACATGCTGCTAAGAAAAGGCGACAACTGGGTTTGGAGTGTATCTCAAGATAGAGCCTTTGAGAAAGCTACTAATCTGCTTTTCTCTAACAAGCTGCTGGTACATTATGATCCATGTAAGCGTCTAGTATTGGCCTGTGATGCTTCGCCATGTGGAGTTGGTTGCGTGCTCCAACAAGCTAATGAGTCGGACAAATTACAATCTGTTGCATATGCTTTAAAAAGTTTGTCAAAGGCAGAAAGAGCCTACAGCATGGTAGAGAAAGAAATACTAGCCTGTGTGTATGGGGTTAAAAGGATGCATCAGTACCTGCTTGGTCTTCAGTTTGAACCGGAAACAGATCACATACCAATCATTTCATTGTTTTCGGAAAACAAAGGCATCAATACCAATGCATCGTCCCGCATCCAGAGGTGGGCACTGATATTATCTGCCTATGATTATGTCATTTGCCATAGACCTGGCACTGAGAATTGTGCCGATGCATTGAGCCATCTGCCGTTGCCCACACCGGAGGTGGAAACGCCAGACCTACAGTTAATCATGGATGCTTTTGAAAGTGAAGGAACCCCTGTCACGGCCCAACAAGTTAACATAGAAACATAGAAAATAGGTGCAGGAGTAGGCCATTCGGCCCTTCGAGCCTGCACCACCATTCTATAAGATCATGGCTGATCATTCACCTCAGTACCCCTTTCCTGCTTTCTCTCCTTACCCTTTGATCCCCTTAGCCGTAAGGGCCATATCTAACTCCCTCTTAAATATATCCAATGAACTGGCATCAACAACTCTCTGCGGCAGGGAATTCCACAGGTTAACAACTCTCTAAGTAAAGAAGTTTCTCCTCATCTCAGTCCTAAATGGCCTACCCCTTATTCTAAGACTGTGTCCCTTGGTTCTGGACTTCCCCAACATCGGGAACAATCTACCCGCATCTAACCTGTCCCGTCCCATCAGAATCTTGTATGTTTCTTTGAGATCCCCTCTCATCCTTCTAAACTCCAATGTATAAAAACCCAGTTGATCCAGTCTCTCCTGGATCAACCAGGACCCGATATTATCGATTGTGAAACGCTGTATCCTTAGTGGTGATTGGTCTGCCATACCCAAGCAAATGTGCGAGGAGACCAAACCTTACATCCATCACAAAGACGAACTATCCATTCAATCAGATTGTATACAGTGGGGTAATCGTGTTGTTATGCCCAAGAAAGGCAGCAAGAAATTTGTGCATGATCTACATAGCACGCATCCCGGTATTGTCATGATGAAAGCCATTGCCAGGTCTCATGTATGGTGCCTGGAATTGACTCTGATATGGAATCATGTGTGCATGAGTGCAACACTTACATGCAGCTTAGTAAAGCACCAGCGGAATCGCCACTGAGTCTGTGGTTGTGGCCATCTAAACCATGGTCCAGGATCCACATCGATTTTGAAGGTCCCTTCCTGGGAAAGATGTTTTTAGTTGTGGTGGATGCTTATTCCAAGTGGATAGAGTCTATAATCATGTCATCCAGCACATCCACAGTTACCATTGAGAGCCTTTGTGTCATGTTTGCTACGCATGATCTGCCTGACATCATTGTAAGTGACAACGGATCTTGCTTCACCAGTATGGAGTTTCAAGAGTTCATGAAACTCAATGGTATCAAACATGTGAGGTCAGCACCATTCAAACCTGCATCGAATGGCCAAGCAGAGCGTGTGGTCCAAACCATCAAGCCGAGTATGAAGCGTGAAACTCAAGGTTCACTGCAAATTCGCTTGTCACGCATATTGCTTAGTTACAAGACTCCATATCGGGGTCTCCCCTGCTGAACTATTGATGAAGAGAGATCTCAAGACCACAATCTCTTGTCCACCCCAACTTGAATAATCGTGTTGAATACAGATGTCAAAGTCAGCAAGGGTATCATGATCTCGCTACTGTGTCACGCGACATTTCTATCAATGATCCTGTGTATCTACTGAATTATGGTCAAGTCCCAAATAGATCGCCAGTACTGTTACGGCCAAGAAAGGTAACAGAGTGTTTATCGTTAAGCTCAAGAATGGGCAGACATGCGGGAAACATGTTGATCAGATAAAGTTGCGGCACACGGATGAACCAGAACAGTCTGAGGAAGACACAATCAGTGACCAACCAACCTACCCTCAGTCATCAGAGGACTCCGCTGTCATCAATGAATCTGGACTTTCAATCCCTGACATGGTCATTGCCACTGCCATCAGATCGGCTACCCAGCCCCCAGTGAGAACAGACTCAGAACACTCGCCCAAGGCTGGAGTTGAACTAAGACGTTCAACTCGGGAGCAGAAAGCCCTGGACCATCTCAATTTGTAAAAAGACCGTTACTAATATCTTAAAGGGGGATATTGTCATGTATGTATGCTTGGGGTTACTAGCCACCAGGTGGCACCACTGTTGGTGGTCAGGTATAAAAGGCCAGTCAACTTGTGATGTGATCACTTTGGGCTCTAATAAAGTAGAGCCAGGTTTGTACCTGTTCAGAGTTTACAGTATTCAGTCTTTTGAGTTATTGCATGCACAACAGCAACATACTGAAAAGTGTAACATTGTTGGAACCTTTTAGCAGATCCCAAGCTGGGCAGAAAAACAACACAGGCACGTTGCTATTGTGTGTGTGACTGGGGCAGGATCCGACTGAACTATAATGCTCTGCAAAATCCAACAGTCCAGCAGCAATCACTTCGAAGGAAGGAAGGAAGGAAGGAAGGAAGGAAGATCAAAAGAGTGGGAAAAGGAGAAAGAAAGAGAGAAAGAAAAAGAAAGAGAACGAGAGAGAGAGAGAGAGAGAGAAAGAAAGGGAGAAAGAGAGACAGAAAGTAAAGTCAGAAGAGAGGGAGAAGGATGCATTTATATAGCGCCTTTCATGACCTCAGGACGTCCCAAAGTGCTTTACAGCTGTTACACCTCGATTGGCCTCAGCACCTCACCACCTCAGGGCAGGAAGTGGAAAATCAGCCCAACTTTACACTGCCGCTGTCCAGTGAGCCCTGCAGGAAATGCCCAAGCGTTGAGTGCTGGGGGCTGGCAGGGTCGCCTTGATGACACCTCCCCCCCCCCCCCCCCACCGCCATCTCCCCAGACACCCTCCTGTGATTGAATAACTCGCTGACATCCACTGACGAGGCTTACACATGAAGAATGAGCACCTGTGGGAGGCCACGAAGGGGACCTAGGGTCTCTGGGACCAAGGAGTCAATGCCGTTGGGAGGTCAGGAAGCTCATGAGAAGATCAAAGAAAAGGGTGACGTTGGAAGTTCAAGGTCAGTAATGTATTGTTTGCAAGCTGTAAACTCCTGAATGTAAACAGATCAAACTGATTGTAACACAGTGCGGGACAGCACACCAACATTACGATGCTATTGCACAAGTCGGTGAGTTGGAGGAGCTTTACAACAACAATAAGTTGCATTTATTTGGCGCCTTTAATGTAGTAAAATGTCCCAAGGTGCTTCACATGAGCGATTATCAAACAAAATTTGACAGTGAGTCACATAAGGCGATATTATAGAGAAATGACCAAGAGCTTACATAAAGAGGTAAGTTTTAAAGAGCATCTTAAAGGAGGTAGAGAGGCGGAGAGGTTCAGGTATAAAATTATGAGGGGCCCAGATAGAATGGAAAGGAAGGACCTATTTCCCTTGGCAGAGGGGTCAACGACCAGTGGGGCATAGAGTTAAAGTAATTGGGGGGAGGTTTAGAGGGAAGTTGAGGGGAAATATTTTCACCCAGAGGGCGGTGGAGTTCTGGAACTCACTGCCTGAAAGGGTGGTAGAGGCAAAAAGCCTCACCATATTTAAAGAGTACTTGGATGTGCACTTGAAGTGCCGTAACCTACAGGGCTACGGACCAAGAGCTGGAAAGTGTGATTAGGCTGGATAGCTTTTTGTCGGCCGGCACGGACACGATGGGCCGAAATGGCCTCCTTCCGTGCTGTAAATTTCTATGATCATCAGGATGAATGTAGTGATGTACACAGCATTCAGGAAACAGCAGGCATCAGCACTGAACACTGCAGAACCACATGGGTTAGCCTGGCTTCAGGGACAGCAAGGAATGGTTAACTCACAGTGTGATGTTTTCAGTACAACATCACAAACACACAGGCTGTAAGATGGCTGATAACTTTAGAAAGCCTGCCAGCTGACCTGACCTCTTTATTCTTGTAAACAGCAATGGCTGCAATGCCACAGTAGTCCACTGGGTGAAGCTATTATATATATTACACATAGGAACACAGGAACAGGAGGAGGCCATTGAACCCCTCGAGCCTGCTCCGCCATTCAATGAGATCATGGCTGACCTGCGATCTAACTCCTTATACCTGCCTTTGCCCCTTAATACCTTTCGGTTGACAGAAAGCTATCAATCTGTGATTTAAAATTAATAATTGCCGTTTCCAAACTTCTACACCTGTGGGTGTAGAAGTGTTTCCTAACTCCACTCCTGAAAGGTTGGCTCTAATTTTTAGACTGTGGCCCCTCGTCCTAAACTCCCCAACCAGCAGACACAGTTTCTCTCTGTCTAACCCTATCTGTTCCCCTTAATATTGGAAAACTTTGATCAAATCACCCCTTGACCGCCTAAATTCCAGGGAATACAACCCGAATGTGTTCTTCAGAAGGGGGACATCTAGCATTGCTCATCCAAGTGCAGGCAGCTTTATTCCTTAAAGAGGCTCTGTCATTATTGAAAACACATTGTTTTCATTTGGGAAAGGCTGCAACACAACACGATTCATGTTGGAGTGTCTTGAAAATATTATCACCGTGAAACATCAGCACCTTTTCCATCTGTTCTCTCTCTCTCTCTCTCTGTCCCATCGCTCATGCTCCTGTTCTGTATTTATTTACGATGTGATAGCCTGGCAGAGGCACGACGGGCCACCTGCCCTCCTCTCTCGTGCAGAGATCTCCACCTCGGATCTCGCCTCCCGCTTTTATTCCTTTAACCCGCGTCCCCCCCCACCACCCCCCCCACTCAGGACCGCCGCTCACGCTGGCTACCGTTCAGTCGGGGGCAGAAGCCCCTCTGCTGCCGTTGCCCTTGTGGCCTCGCCCGTGCCAGCGAGCGACGGCAAGGCTATTCATCCCGGGAGGCATCACGGCCAAGACCAAAGCTGTCCACCTCTGACACCCACATGTGCGCACCGGCAGTGCGTTGTGGCTGGTTACTCATTAATGAGGGAGGTTTATTCCCAGACCCCACCCTTCATCGTCTCCCTATCGCTGCTGGTTCTCAGCATAGACCAAGGAGCCAAATCCTGGGCCGTCCCGGTACGTGTGTGGCTCAGTACGTCACGCCATGCATGTGACCCACTGAGGAGGTAACAAGGACTCTCCCAGTTCTGCACCCGGGGGGCACTGGACCACCTGGCCACGCTGGGCACCAGAAATATAGGTTGGGTCTATACTCATTGGAGTTCAGAAGAATGAGAGGTGATCTTATTGAAACTGATAAGATAATGAGAGGGCTCGACAAGGTGGATGCAGAGAGAATATTTCCACTCATCATCATCAGCAGTCCCTCGAGATCAAGGAAGACTTGCTTCCACTCTAAAAGTGAGTTCTTGGGTGACTGAACAGTACAATTATGGGAATTACAGTCTCTGTCACAGGTGGGACAGACAGTGGTTGAAGGAAAGGGTGGGTGGGGTGTCTGGTTTACCGCACGCTCCTTCCGCTGCCTGCGCTTGATTTCTGCATGCTCTCGGCGATGAGACTCGAGGTGCTCAGCGCCCTCCCGGATGCTCTTCCTCCATTTAGGGCGATCTTTGGCCAGGGACTCCCAGGTGTCGGTGCGAATGTTGCATTTTATCAAGAAGGCTTTGAGACTGTCCTTGAAACGTTTCCTCTGTCCACCTGGGGCTCGCTTGCCATGTAGGTGTTCCGAGTAGAGCGTTTGCTTTGGGAGCCTTGTGTCGGGTGTGCGAACAATGTGGCCCGCCCAACGGAACTGGTCAGGTGTGGTCAGTGCTTCGATGCTGGGGTGTTGGCCTGATCGAGGACGCTAACGTTGGTGCGTCTGTCCTCCCAGGGGATTTGCAGGATCTTGCGGAGACATCGTTGGTGGTATTTCTCCAGCGATTTGAGGTGTCTACTGTATATGGTCCACGTCTCTGAGCCACTCATAGGGGAAACTAAAACTAGGGGACATAGTCTCAGAATAAGGGGCCGCCCATTTAAAACTGAGATGAGGAGGAATTTCTTCTCTCAGAGGGTTGTACATCTATGGAATTCTCTGTCCCAGAGAGCTGTGGAGGCTGGAATATATTTAAGAAGGAGATAGACAGATTTTTGAGCGATAAGGGAGTAAAGGGTTATGGGGAGCGGGCAGAGAAGTGGAGCTGAGTCCATGATCACATCAAACATGATCTTATTGAATGACGGAGCAGGCTCGAGGGGCCAAATGGCCTACTCCTGCTGCTATTTCTTATGTTCTTATGTTCTTTATGTTATTATGAGAGGGTTGTCCAATAAGGAGAGATTTGAGAGGTTATCTCATTGAAACATACAAGGTTCTGAGGGGGTTTGATAGAGTAGATGCTGAGAAGTTGTTTCTCCTGGCTGGAGAGTCTAGAACCAGGGGTCACAGTCTCAGGATAAGGGGTCGGCCATTTAAGGCTGAGATGAGGAGGAATTTCTTCACTCAGAGGGTTGTGAATCTTTGGCATTCTCTGCCCCAGAGGGCTGTGGATGCTGAACCGTTGAGTATATTCAAGGCTGAGATCGATAGATTTTTGGACTGTAGGGGAGTCAAGGGATATGGAGATTGGGCGGGAAAGTTGAGTTGAGGTCAGTGATCACCCATGATCACTGACCTCAACTACTCCTGCTCCTAATTCATATGTTCTTAAGAATATTTCTGATCTATATCGCCTAGGTTTGAACCACAGGTCTCAAAAAATTCTAATTGCTGGTATCAATAGCTTCAGGCTTGTGTAAGCATAATGAAATAGCAAAGGCTTCAGATAAAATACAATTCAATTTTCACTCTATATATTTTGATCATCTAAAGTCAGGTGAAATAAGAGGGACTGTTTGAGGGTGGGGTTACTCTCTGTCATAATCAATTGGCCTCCTCATAGGACTGCTCCTGGGCACGGCCAAGGGGGCCATCAGCCGGTCCAGGCAGCGGGCGGTCGAGAGGTTCGTTCAGCCTGACTGCCTGCCTCTCTTCTGCGCGTACATCCGCGCCAGGGTGTCCTTGGAGATGGAGCACGCTGTGTCCACCGGTACGCTCGCGGCCTTCCGCGAGAGGTGGGCGCCGGAGGGACTGGAGTGCATCATCACCCCCGGCAACCAAATTTTAATTTGATTTTATATGTTTTAAAGTTTCATTTGTTTTAATTGCCGGTTTTAGTGTCCCCCTCCCCTTTTATAGGGGGAACTTGTAAAATATATAATTTTAATGCCCAAAAAATCACAAAAAAAATCACAAAAAAACCCACAAAAAATAAAAAAAGAGGGCAGTTAAAAGTGTCTGGAGTGTCCCCCAGATCGGGGGGCATTTGATCTAATGTTTATTTTGTTTACTCTAAAAGAGTTGTGGGTGGGGTTACTCTCTGTCATGATCAATTGGCCTCCTGGTAGGACTGCTCCTGGGCTTGGCCAAGATGGCCATTAACCGGTCCAGGCAGTCGAGGGGGTCGTTCAGCCCGACTGCCTGCCTCTCTTCCGTGGTTACATCCGGGCCAGGGTGTCCCTGGAGATGGAGCACGCGGTGTCCACCGGTACGCTCACGGCCTTCCGCGAGAGGTGGGCGCCGGAGGGACTGGAGTGCATCATCACCCCCGGCAACCAAATTTTAATTTGATTTTATGTTTTAAAGTTTAATTTGTTTTAATTGCTGGGTTTTAGTGTCCCCCTCCCCTTTTATAGGGGGCACTTGTAAATTATATGATTTTAATGCCCCCAAAAAAATCACAAAAAAACCCACAAAAAAAAAACACAAAAAAAAGGGGGGGAACATAATTTTAATTTGATTTGTCAAGGGTCCCTTTAATGTTTATTGGTTAATTTGTGGATTTTTGTGCCCTTACAAAAGGGGGCACTTGATTTAAAGTTATACCAATAATAATTGTGGAGCAGTGCACTGTGAGTGGCTTAGCCAGTCACGTGATGTTCACAAGACTCAATAAAAAAACTGATCAATTGGCAGAGTCAATTAGAACTGATGAGGGTGATTGAAAGGACATGGCTCCCATTCAATAAATGGCCAGATTTGACAATGGAGAGCTGATTGGCTTAATATCCTGAGACCAAGTGGGCTACTTCATCTGAATTTGATTTGAGAAATCACTTGGAACTGATGAGGGAGGGTTCTCAAACCTCTCCAGGTGCAGGGAATTGAAAATTGTTGACTCTGCTGACACTCCGAGTGCTTGTATTTCTCCTATGTTGATAAAACCCCAAGGGCAGGCTAAAGGCGGCTGTGTTTGACAAAGAGAATTGGTGATCTGCGATTGGATGATGCTGAGGTCATGGTGCGCCCACGGAGGAGTGGTCGCAGAGGCCCTTCTAAGCCGGCTGTGTATGAAACTATCACCCCCAGGACCACCAAGGGTATCTTCTCATCCTATGCTCTGGGTGTAGAGGATTCTGAGGAGGCATTGACAGACAATGCTGAGGATTCGGTGTATAGCTGGTGTGTGATGTGTAAAGGTCAAGCTTTACCCTAGTCTGTTGGCTTTTAATCGGTTTAAATTGTAATGTTATAATCTGAGTTGGGTTTTTTAAGTGAAGGGGTTTATAGTTTCACTATTATGGAAACTCCTATAAACCAAGAGCCACAGCTCTTACTGCTCCATGCTGTGAAGTAAGCATTCTGGTTCCTTGTCTGTCTGCTCAAAACTGGGCTATATTGAGACAATACATGGGGATACTCTAAGCACAAGATGGTTGAGACCTGGAAACATTTCCTCCAACCCTATCTTTCTACCTCTCTCTATGTTTGAGAGCTGCTGGCTGTAGGTTGTAAAAGGGGAGTGAATGTAACTCATTGTGAGTCTCCAAAGGATGGGTGGATGGGATGGGGGATGGGGGATGGGGAGGGATTACCTGCTCGATGAGCTTTGTAATTTTGGGAGCACCATCATGGTAATGTAGTCTTGGCTACTGCAATGCTGGTTATTTGCATATAAAGTTTGAGTGCCTGTACTGTCTAATATCTAACCATGCTATGGTCTAACTTGGGGTGTAATAACAGGAGCCTCCTGTGATCGGAACAGTACATTTGTTCGTTTTTTAAAAAATAGTTATGGGGAGTGGGTGGGGAAGTGGAGTTGAGTCCATGATCTTAAATGGTGGAGCAGGCTTGACTGGCCAAATGGCCTACTCCTGCTCCTAGTTATGTTATGTTCTTTTGCATATGCCTTGTGGAAAAAACACTTAAGACAAGTCCAGATACAAATAGCGACGCTGCTTTATTTCAATCAGCACAACTTGAGTATGCTACAAGTCTCCCCTCATATCAGTAAAGCATTTGCTTGACTTAAACAAAGTAACTTCAAACTATGCATCCTAAGCTTCTGATGAAAGCTTGCCCTACCAGCTTTGTGTTTGGGAAAACATGACTGCCTTTTTATATAATATAATAAATAAATATGAAATGAATTAAAAAAAAAGGCAGGAATCTCAAATCTCTCCTGCTTTCCACCCTATCACAGACTCTGTTCTTTCCTCCCCTGCCCCTGCACTTCCTTAAGAATTTGTTACATCTCGAACACTCTCCAGTTCTGATGAAGGGTCATCGACCTGAAATGTTAACTCTGTTTCTTTTTCTCTCTCTCTCTCTCTCTCTCTCTCTCTCTCTCCAGACACTGCCTAATGTGCTGAGATTTACAGCATTTTCTGTTTTTATTTCAGATTCCAGTATCTGCAGTATTTTGCTTTTGTATTGCTGACTCTTTTTGTTTTTTTTAATCTCCCTACCCTTTGGATCTGAGCCTTTAATCTCTTTTTTTACACTTCCTTCTCGTGCTTTTTCTCTCTCCCTCAATGGTCAATATCTAACGTATTGTGAAGTGCCTTGGAACATTTTAATATGTTCACGGTGCGAGATAAATAAGTTATCATCTGATTTCGCAATCCCCCTCCCTATCTCTGCAATCCCGCTCCCTATCGATTTATTATCGCTTAACCATTGGTGGCTGTGCCTTCAGCTGCCTGGGCCCCAAGCTCTGGAACTCCCTCCCTAAACCTTTCTGCCTCTCTACCCCTCTTTCCTCCAAGACAGGTCCTTAAAACCTACTGTGACCAAGCCACCTGCACTAATTTATATTTATGTGGCTCGGTGTAAATTTGTTTCTCTCCTAATACTCCTGTGACGTGCCTTGGGCTGTTTCACAAAGTTAAAAGCGCTATATAAATTGTTGTTGTTCCCTTCTAATTGGGGAGGAGGGCCTGTGCCAGAAAACTTCTGCTGCGAATCTGGGATCAAAGACTTTCCAATGTAATAGGTGTGAAATGTTGATTAATTACTCAGGTTGACTAATTGATTATTGATTTGCAGTAAAGCAACTTCACTAATGTTTCATATTATCACCTTTAGTCATGGTGTGTTGTTTTTTTTTGGTTAAGCCTGTGTGTACATGTGCTTTTAACCTAACCTTAAATATTACTACTTCTCCAAAATCTTTCTACAGGCAAGAATAGTTGAATTTAAAAACTGAACCATGACTCTGGCATGCAGATGTATTTGTTAATGACCGTGCCAGTTGAAGCATGCTGAAATAAAGATGTCAGCAAATTTGTATTCCAATATGTTCCTTTTTCTCCACTGTCTTTTAGTACAAGATGTGAACTTGTGCTTTTGACGTGTGTGGTGGGGAGGGATAATGTGCAAGGACACCTGTACTAACATGCCCTGATGGACTGTCTACACAATAAATGGAAAAATGTAACATTCACCTGTATAATGCTGCCAATGGGGTGTGTAGTTAAACTGGAATCTTTTGTCCATTCTATCTTTATGGAACCTCATTGTGAATATTATTTTCCCTCATCGTCTCTAACTGAGCTCTGATACCTTCATGATCCCCATCAGAATATTTAGGGCATTATTCTTCCTGTGATCAATCTAATGGCAGGGTATTGGTTGGAGATGGTGATCTGATAATGGGTGAGAGGAGCAGGTTTACATGATTCAAATTCTTGTGGTTTCCAAAGTGGGAAATTCCTTGCTGACCCCACCCCCCATCCAGGCATTCTAACTAGTCCAGGAGACCACGTACGCACCACTTTATAAAGACGGGACGTTCCCACATCAGGGACTGGTCCAGCGCTCCCCAAGGCGTGCAAAGGGTTTGCACTCATCATGTGAGCCAGTAACTTGTTCCATAGGTCTACTATCCTCTGGGAAAAGAACCACTGTTGTCACATTTAATCCTACCCTTGTGTAGCTTATACATGTGACCTTTGGTCTCATTCTCCTTTTCTCCCTCCCACCCATTACATTCTGGCTTCTTAACATGTGACGAGAGAAGTGTAATATTGGCTTTGGTCCTGAAGGGGCACAATATTGGTACCAGATCAAAGCTAATGTTTAAACTGCTTATTTAAAAAAAATTATTGAGCAAAGTAAGTGATTATACTTTCTCCAATTAGAAGATCTCTTCATCCTGTCTTCTACATGCTATCTCGGAACTGTTCATGCAATCATAGAAATTTACAGCACGGAAGGAAGCCATTTCAGCCGATCGTGTCCACTCCAGCCGATAGAGCTATCTAGCTTAATCCCACTTTCCTGCTCTTGGTCCATAGCCTTGTAGGTTACGGCACTTCAAGTACATATCCAGGTATTTTTTTTAATGTGGTGAGGGTTTCTGCCTCTACCACCCTTTCAGGCAGTGAGTTCCAGACCCCCACCACCCTCTGGGTGGAAATAAAATCCCCTCAACCTCCCTATCAATTACTTCAAATCTATACTCTGTTGACCCCTCTGCTGAGGGAACGAAGTCCTTCATATTCATTCTATCTAGGCTCCTCATAATTTCATACACGTCAATAAGGTCTCCCCTCCACTTCCTCTGTACCAAAGAAAACAAACCCAGCCTATCCAATCTTACCTCTTGGCTAAAATTCTCCAGTCCAGGCAACATCCTCGTAAATCTCTGCTGTACCCTCTCTAGTGCAATCACATCTTTGCTGTAATGTGGTGACCAGAACTGCATGCAGTACTCTAGCTGCAGCCTAACTGCTGTTTTATACAGTTCAGGCATAACCTCGGCTAATAGTCAATTATTCCGTATGTCTTAACCACCTTATCTACCTGCCCTGCTACCTTCAGGGGTCTGATTTCAGTGATGAAGTTTCCAGTAATTGCTTGGTTGCTAATTGATCCCATTGCACCAGACCAAGTTGCCAGGAATCCAGCACGGCCTTAATTCCGTGGTGTTCAAAGGCTGCTCACCTGCTTCTCCATTCACTTCTTGGTCCAGCAGTGATTCTGGGAAGGAGGAAGAGGAGAGCGAGGACAAACTTGATGACTTCCAGAAGCAGATGTTGCAGGAACATCAAGAAGCAATGGCTAAAGCAGAAGCCCAGGTCGACAAGATAAATGTGATCAAAGAGCGAGACAGGAGGTAAAAGTCTAATATATTTCATGTTTTTTTTAAGATTAGACCATGTTTCATGTCCACCTTTGCCATTTAAAAAAAAATCTTGTGTCCACATTTATAATTGAAAAAAACTTGCTTTTCATGACCACCAGATGTCTCAATTGGCTGTAATGCACTTTAAGTACTTTTTTTGGAGTGTAGTCGTGTTGTAATATGGGAAATGCAGCAGCCAATTAGCGCACAAGCAAGCTCCCATACACAGCAATCTGGTAATGGCCAGATAATCTGCTTTTTTTAAATGTTGATTGAGGGATAAATATTAGCCACGACACCAGGGATAACTCCCCTGCTCTTTGAAATAGTGCCGTTGGGATCTTTTGTGTCCACTTGAGGGCAGACGGGGCCTCGGTTTAACGCTTCAAGCTTGTTCTGCCATGCGATGAGATCATGGCTGATCTGCGATCTAACTTCATATACCTGCCTTTGGCCCATATCCCTTAATACCTTCAGGTTAACACTAATCTATCAATTGCCAATTTTAAAATTAACAATTAATCTAGCATCAATTGCCATTTGCAGAAGAGAGTTCCAAACTTCTACCATCCTTTCTTCATAAAAGTGTTTCCTAATTTCACTCTGTCTGACTCTAATTTTTAGACCCTGCTTCCTTAGTCCTAGAATCCCCAGCCAGTGCAAATAGTTTCTTTCTATCTACCCTATCTGCTCCCTTTAATGTCCTGAAAACTGAGCTCAGATCACCCTTTAACCATCTAAATTCTAGAGAATGCAACACTACTTTGTGTAATCTCTCTTCGTAACTTAACCCTTGAAGTCCAGGTATCATGCTGGTAAACTTATGCTGCACTCCCTCCAAGGCCAATATATCCATCCTAAGGCGTGGTGCCCAGTACTGCTCACAGTGCTCCAGGTGTGGTCTAACCAGGGCTTTGTACAGCTGCAGCATAACTTCGGCCCCCCTGTACTCTAGTACACTCGATATAAAGGCCAGCATTCCATTAGCCTTCTAAATTATTTTCTCTACCTGATCATGATTGACGTAACTGAACCCCAAGACTCTCTGGCCATCTACTATTTTTAGCTTTTTGCCATTAAGTACGTACCCTGTTCTATTTTTAGATCCCAAATGGATGAGCTCACATTTGCCTACATTGCAATCCATTTGCCACAGTTTTTCCCATTTGCTTAATCTGTCAATAGATAAAAAAAAAATGTTTTAAATGATGAATGCTGGAAGAAAGGCTAAATACAGTTGCCTATTTGGAAGCCTGTCTGTCTGGGTTCATGGCTTTTGCGAAAGCTGTCACTCATTTCATTTTAATCTGTCAGGAAACGGATTAAAATCAGCTGTGATCAGCTTCGGGATCTGCTGCCTAGATTTGAAGGTCGAAGGAATGATGTGGCGTCGGTCTTGGAGATGACTGTGAAATACCTGGAGCTTGTCCAAGCTCTTGTCCCACCGCAGGAACGATTTAGAGTGAGTAGACTACCCCAAGATTTTTCTCCTGTATATGTTATCCTCTTTTTAGCTTGGTGTCATCTGTTGCTCAGTGGGTTGCACACTCGCCTCTGAGTCAGAAGGTTGTGGGTTCAAGTCCCTTGAGCACATAAATCTAGGCTGACTCTCCCAGTGCAGTGCTGAGGGAGCACTGCACTGTCTGAGGTGCCGTCTTTCGGATGAGACATTAAACCAAGGTCCCATCTGCTCTCAAGTGGATATAAATGATCCCAGGGCACTATTTTGAAGAAGTTATCTCCAGTATCCTGGCCAATATTTATCCCTCGATCAACATCACTAAAACAGATTATCTGGTCATTATATGGGAGCTTACTCTACACATAATTGGCTGATGTGTTTCCCACATGTCACTACACGCAAAGTATTTCATTAGCTGTAAAGCACTGACATCTGGTGGTCGTGAAAGGCACTATATAAATGCAAGTCTTTCTTTCCTTCAAACTTAAATTTTTCAGATAGAACTTAATTTCTTTACTCTTAACTGACCTATAATGGGTGACCAGTCTTGTGAAGTACGTAAAATACAAATGTTTTTTTTTTAAAAAGGGAGTTGTCTCCTTTCATGGTCTGAAACTGCTTTTTATTCAGACTTTATCGGCACCTGAGGGACTATATGAAAAATGGCAAAAACCCACCACAAAGACAGAACCAGCAAAACCATGTACTGCACAGGAGAGAGATGAGAGGCCAAGGGGGAGAAGAAGAATGTACAGGTAAGGGTTTGTATAATTGTTAAACAGCACTGGTGTTCAGTTTCCACTGTCTCTCTGAGATGCCTTTGTCCACTGTTGATCCTACTCCCAGGAACAGTGGATGGTCTGGGTTGGGTATATAACTCCTCTCTTGTCTTCCTCTTTTGTGGAGGAGGTGCTGCAAATTGCCACTGGTTACCCAGTGTGTTTTATACAAGTCATAACAATCCAGTGGCTGGGCTGTGGGAATGAGTTGCTGGTCTCCCTCAGAAGTGGGATGTTGGGTATGTCATGAAGTGCTTTGTCATATTTGACCCTGAAATGAGCTTTTGACCACATCTGCAGCATAACCAAGATTGCCTATTTCCACCTCCATAACATCGCCTGTCTCTGCCCCTGCCTCAGCTCATCCATTGCTGAAGCCCTCATCCATGCCTGTGTTAGCTCTAGACTTGACTATTCCAACATACTCCTGGCTGGCCTCTCTCATTCTACCCTACGTAAACTAGAGATGATCCCAAACTCTGCTGCCTGTGTCCTAACTCTCCGAGTCCCGCTCACCCATCACCCCTGTGCTTGCTGACCAACAGTGGCTCTGCCTACAGAAGCAATAATTCCGATTTCAAAATTTTCATATTTTGAAATCCCTCCATGGCCTTGCCCCCCCCCCCATCTCTAATCTCCTCCAGCCCACCCCCCACCCCCGAGATATCTGTGCTTTAATTCTGCCCTCTTGAACATCCTTGATTTTATAATCGCTCAACCATCGGTGGCTATGCCTTCTGTTGCCTAGGCCCCAAGCTCTGGAACTCCCTGCCTCTCTATCCTCCAAGACCCTCCTTAAAACCGACCCTCTGGCCAAGGTTTTGGTTGCCTGTGCTAATTTCTACTTGTGTGGTTCAGTTTCAATTTTAAAAAAAAAGATAAATAAATCTCCAACACTTCTGTGAAGTGCCTGGGGATGTTTCACTTTGTTAAAGGCGCTATATAAATAAAAGTTTTATTGCGTGTTTACACTTATTGTTGGATGTACCCTGGTTTATATGCATAACTGACAAAACTCCCAAGCAGTTGAGGAGTTGATGCCCTGTTATCCAGTGCTTGTACAGGTCTTCATGCAGTATATGAATAATGCAACAAATGGTGATCGGCCTATACACTTCTTAAGTAGGACAAATGATGTGTCATTCAGATCTGCTCGGGAACCAGCATTTTCACAATCTTTGCACTCCTGCATGCCTGACATGCTACATGAAATTTGTTAGATGTCACGTGCCTTCTGCCACTCAGTCTACACATGTCACTGTTGCTGTGGAATCCCAGCTTTGTATAGCAACTCCAAGGGTTAAGCATTGCCAATTTCTCATCTGATGCCAGGTGAAGATATGCTGTCAATATTGGAAGGAACCATGTGACTGTTAGTCCCTAGGCGGCTGAGGGAGGGAAGGAAGAGGAGGAAAAGCCAAACATCCTGACACACTGATCTACGAGACACCAGAGAGTAAATGTTGGTGGCTAGAGAGATCGGAGTCTTGGTTAGCCCATTGCCCTAGATGAGGAAAGACTGGAGGAGGTTTGAATGGAGCATAAATGCTGGCATGGACTGGTTGGGCCGAATGGCCTGTTTGTGCTGTAAAATGACCAATTAAAAGTGAGGGAGATTGAATTTTACAGCATCATATAACCTTACCTTGCTTGTCATTCCATTGATCTGGGATGCTGAAGGACATAAATGTAAGTTGCTGTTGACTCTTGCGTGTTTACTTATTGAATGTACCCTGGTTTACATGCACGATGACAACTCTTAAATAGTTAAGGAGTTGGCAGCGTCCTGTTGTCCAGTGCTTGTCCTGATTCTTCGCTCCCGGAGTCTTCTCTTGATGTGCTGCTGTGAACAATGTTTCCATACTTACAATTCTATTCCTTTTCAACAGGAAAAAAGAGCCAATGAGAACGTACTACACAAGGCTAGCTGCAAAGAACAAATTGCAAGCCTTGGCTGAAAATGTGGGCATCTCCCAACACTTGCCACATCTGAACATCCCTTTCATCTCCGGTTAGCTTTGCCAGTTAATAAAAGCTCGGGGGTTGGGAGGGGATAAACTACCATCACGTTCTTTTTAGTGCTAAACCAAACTAAGCCAAGTGCCAGGCCAGAAATGAACTCCAGTTCTTTTGAACCAAGGCACGGCTCCTGGAGATTGTGGGCGGATCTGTATTCAGGGTAGGAAGTATATCTCTTTTTAAAAAGGTCTATGCATGAAAGACCAACACTTGGATAGTGAGAAAGGGATCATGCTCCTCATCTATAACACAGGATTCTATTAACCTGACCATGTGGAGCAAGAGGATTAAGCATCTGATTTTAATCTCTGGAAATAACATATTGACGTGAAATGGTTGGAAACTGACTCAGTTTAATTTAGAACTGGTATGTAATACTGACCTCTTGCAGTGTGTAGCTCAAGTGAACTGTCCATGCATAGACTAGTAATGAGGAAAGAAAGACGTGCATTTATATAGTGCCTTTCACCACCACTGGACATCTCCAAGCGCTTTACAGCCAATTAAGTACTTTTGAAGTGTAATCGCTGTTGTAATGCAATGTGGGAAAGATGGCAGCCAATTTGCACACAGCAAGCTCCCACAAACAGCAATGTGATAGTTACCAGATAATGTTTTTGTTTTGGTTATGTTGATTGAGGGATAAATATTGGCCAGGACACCGGGGATAACTCCCCTGCTCCTCTTCGAAATAGTGCCATGGGATCTTTTACGCCCACCTGAGCAAGCAGACGGGGCCTCGGTTTAACGTCTTATCTGAAAGATGGCATCTCGTGCAGTGCTGAGAGCACTGCACTGGAGTGTCAGCCTAGATTTGTGTTCAAGTACCCAGTGTGGGTCTTAACCTTCTGACTTGGAGGTGTGTGCTATCCACTGAGCCATAGCTGGCATAAACACTTGTATTTTGGTCTGTCTTTGTATTGGTATGGTGAAAGTAAGCTGATCAATCTCTGTTGTAGGGAAGCCCACAATAATGCCAGTCACTGGCTCTTCTGATCAGCACGTGCCATCTCCAACCGGCTATCTGCCTGCCAAGTGGTTTGCAACTCCCCGCAATGGATGGACAGACCAGCAACTGCAAAATCTTCTGACCACAAGTCCTCAAACTCTTACTCCACTTCAACAAAATGGGTTTGTGTCTTCACCACAACTTTAGAGGGGGGGAAAAAAAAAGCTAAGTGTTGCAACTTCAGGGTTTAATTTCTGTTATAATCTCAGTTTTCCAGGGGGAAGTACAATTCCACCAGATAATCTGTCCTTCAGCATCCCAGATCAATGGAATGATGTGCAAGGTAAGGTTATAAGATGCTGTAAAATTCAACCCCCCTCGCTTTTAATTGCTAATTTTATAGAATTTACGGCACAAACAGGCCTTTCGGCCCAACCAATCCATGCCAGTGTTTATGCTCCACTTGAGCCTCCTCTCTCCTTTCCTCATCTAAATCTATCAGTATTGCCCTCTTCCTTCTCCATCGCATGCTTGTCTAGCCTTCCTGCTCTGTCTTGTAGCCTGTTTGTCCCACTCACTCAGTCTCCGTATCCCTGCAATTATTTTCTTCATAGTTATCCAATTTTCTTTCGAAAGCTAGTATTGAATTGGTATCCTACCCATCAAGCAGTGCATTCCAAATCCTAATCACTCGCTGCGTTGAAGAAAAAGTTTTCCTCCTATTGCCTCCAGTTGTTTTGCCAGTCACCTTGAATCTGTGCCCTAATTTTTTTAAAACTGCCATCTGCAAAAATTTGAGCACAAACATCCCCAGGTTTCTCTACTTGCACCCCGTTTAAAATAGTCGTAAAAAAATGAGAGCCAGACCTTCAGGAATGAAATTGGGGAAATACTTCGACACACACAGGGTGGTGAAAGTTTGGAACTCTTCTGCAAACGACAGTTGATGCTAGATCAATTGTTCATTATAAATCAGAGATTGATAGCTTTCTGTTGACCAAAGGTATTGGGGGATATGGGTATATGGAATTAGATCACAGATCAGCCATGATCTGAGTGGCGGAGCAGGCTCGAGTGGTTGAATGGCCTACCCCTGTTCCTAAGTTGACCCTTTTTCTTTCGTGGTGGAAGGGGAGAACCAATTGTAGCAGTGAATTTTGGCATGTGTGTACCTACTGCTCCATATTAGAGCAATTAAAGAATTTCTCCCTCCACTTTGACCTGTGATGAGTGGCACTATGTTTTGCGAGTGGGTACAAGTCTGAATTCTGTTCAGTTCCCTTGCACTCTGCTGAAATGTGGGTGCTGAGCAATGGTTGTGGTGATTTCTGGCAGGGAGCTGTCTAGTTGCATGGATGTGAAAGGCCATCTGATCTGTCCTTCAACCTTCAAGAAAGAGTCGAGTTTCTTGCCCCACTGCACCATGCCATACAATCTTTTTAATAACGTTTTGCTCCCCACCACTGCTCTACCTACAAGACCTTTGTCTGCTGTGTGTGCGGTTACGGTTACGATCACTTCCTTGTTGCTTCTTTTCGAAGCTGAACAATCTAAATTTCTCCTGTCTTTCTGTGTAACTGACACCTAACACTAGTGGCCAGCCCGGTGGCTCTTTGCACTGCATCCGCCCTGCTGACGATACACAGCAAGGTGGGAAAGTAAGCTGTGAGGAGGGCGCAAGGAGCCTGCAAAGGAATTTCAACAAGTTTAAGTGACTGGGCAAGGATGTGGCAGATGGAATATGGGAAGTTATCCACTTTGTTAGGATAAATAGTGAAGCAGAATTATTTTTTTACATGGTGAGACTGGGAAATGTTGCTTTTCAAATGGACATGGATGTCCTTGTGCATGAATTGCAAAGTAAACATACAGGTACAGCAAGCAAGTAGAAAAGCAAATGGTATGTGGTGTTTATTGCAAAGGGATTGGAGTACAAAAATCTTACTATTGTATAGGGCCTTGGTGAAACCAAACCCTGGAGTACTGTGTCCAGTTTTGGTCTCGCCTATGGAAGGATATACTTGCTTTAGAGGGAGTGCAACAAAGACTCATTAGACTGATTGCTGGGATGAGGAAATTGTCTTAATGAGATTGAGTTGAGCAGACCTATATTATGTTTCAGAGAGTCTTATAAACTCATTAAACTTTTAAGTGGCTTGACTGGGTACATGCAGGGAGGATGTTTCCCCTAACTGGGAAGTCTAGAACTAGGGATGACAGTCTCCAAATAAATGGCTGTCCATTTAGGACTGATGTGAAATGTCTTCATTCAAAGCATTGTGAATCTTAAGAACATCCACAGCTCTCGGATAGAGAACAGTCATTGAGTGTACTCAAGACAGAGATCGATGGATTTTTGGACACTAGGGGAATCTAGCATTATGGGGAAAGTGGCGTTGAGGTAGATCAGCCATGATATTGAATGGCAGAGCAGGCTTGAAGGGAACTCTTGTTCCTAGTTCTGTGTCCTAGAGAACTGGGCACCACTGCAGATTAAGCATGAATTACTCTCGAATTACTCTTGAATTCTACCGCTTTGACTATAATTGAATATTCTATTGACTTTGTTCACCAGTTCTTGGGACATCTTGAGTGTCACATCTCAGCCTTGAGTCTCGAGTTCTTCCTTTGCTATTTCAACATCAAAGCACTGACCACACTCTGCCAGCTCCAGTGGGTGGACCACGGTCATCTGCATGCCTGACGCGAAACTCCCAAAGCAAGCGCTCTACTTTGAACTCTTACACGGCAAGTGAGCACCGGGTAGGCAGAGGAAATGTTTCAAGGACACCCTCAAAGCCTCATAGTGCAACATCCCCCATCAGCACCTAGAAATCCCTGGCCCAAGACCACCCGAAATGGAGGAAGAGCATCTGGGAGGGCCAAGAGCAGAGTCTCGTCGTTGAGCATGCAGAAACCAAGCGCAGAAGGAGCATGTAACAAACCAGACTCCCCACCCACCCATTCCTTCAACCACTGTCTGTCCCACCTGTGATGGACTGTAATGCCACCTGAGAACTGAGTGGAAGCAAGTCTTCCTCTAGTTTCAAGGGACTGCCTATGATAACACCATTTGTGATTATGGGTGCTTTCTATGTGCAGTACTTCACGTGTCCACATTTAAAACAATCTACCATTGTAATATCCACTTGTATATTTGAGTAACTTATTTTCTAATTTCTGAGCTGTCTCCTCAAAATTCACCCAAGTATAAATGTAAGTTGCAATTGTCTACAAATACCAAATGATCAATTGGCATCAAATTTCTGAATCCAACTTGCTGTATATTAGAAACAATGACTTGTTTTGTAGCAAAATATCTAATTTCTACTCTTTAGCTAATCTCTCATCCATTCTGAAGGCTTATAAGAACATAAGGATTAGGAACAGGAGTAGGCCATCTAGCCCCTCGAGCCTGCTCCGCCACTCAACAAGATCATGGCTGATCTGGCCGTGGACTCAGCTCCACTTACCTGCCCGCTCCCCATAACCCTTAATTCCCTTATTTAAAAATCTATCTGTGATTTGAATACATTCAATGAGCTAGCCTCAACTGCTTCCCTGGGCAGAGAATTCCACAGATTCACAACTGTCTGGGAGAAAAAATTCCTTCTCAACTCGGTTTTAAATTGGCTCCCCTGTATTTTGAGGCTGTGCCCCCTAGTTCTAGTCTCCCCGACCAGTGGAAACAACCTCTCTGCCTCTATCTTGTCTATCCTTTTCATTATTTTAAATGTTTCTATAAGATCACCCCCTCATCCTCCCAACGAGTAAAGACCCAGTTTACTCAATCTATCATCATAAGGTCACCCCCTCCAAAGCTAGTGTATCCTTAAGTAAGGTGACCAAAACTGCATGCAGTACTCCAGGTGCGGCCTCACCAATACCCTGTACAGTTGCAGCTGGACCTCCCTGCTTTTGTACTCCATCCCTCTCGCAATGAAGGCCAACATTCCATTCGCCTTCCTGATTACCTGCAAACTAACTTTTTGGGATTCATGCACAAGGATCCCCAGGCCCCTCTGCACCGCAGCATGTTGTAATTTCTCCCCATTCAAATAATATTCCCTTTTATTATTTTTTTTTTTCCAAGGTGGATGACCTCACATTTTCCGACATTGTATTCCATCTGCCAAACCTTAGCCCATTCGCTTAACCTATCTAAATTTCTTTGCAGCCTCTCTGTCCTCTACACAACCCACTAATCTTTGTCGTCTGCAAATTTTGTTACACTACACTCTGTCCCCTCTTCCATGTCACCCATGTATATTGTAAACAGTTGTGGTCCCAGCACCATTCCCTGTGGCACACCACTAACCACAGATTTCCAACCTGAAAAGGACCCATTTATCCCGACTCTCTGCTTTCTGTTAGCCAGCCAATTCTCTATCCATGCTAATACATTTCCTCTGACTCCGCGTACCTTTATCTTCTGCAGTAACCTTTTGTGTGGCACCTTATCGAATGCCTTTTGGAAATCTAAATACACCACATCCATCGGTACACTTCTATCCACCATTCTCGTTATATCCTCAAAGAATTCCAGTAAATTAGTTAAACATGATTTCCCCTTCATGAATCCATGCTGCGTCTGCTTGATTGCACTATTCCTATCTAGATGTCCCGCTATTTCTTCCTTAATGATAGCTTCAAGCATTTTCCCCACTACAGATGTTAAACTAACCGGCCTATAGTTACCTGCCTTTTGTCTGCCCCCTTTTTTAAAGAGTCATTACATTAGCTGCTTTCCAATCTGCTGGTACCTCCCCAGAGTCCAGAGAATTTTGGTAGATTATAACAAATGCATCTGTTATAACTTCCGCCATCTCTTTTAATACCCTGGGATGCATTTCATCAGGACCAGGGGACTTGTCTACCTTGAATCCCATTAACCTGTCCAGCACTACCCCCCCCCCCCCCCCCTCCTAGTGATAATCTCAAGGTACTCCCTTCCCACATTCCTGTGACCAGCAATTTTTGGCATGGTTTGTGTCTTCCACTGAAGACCAAAGCAAAATAATTGTTTAAGGTCTCAGCCATTTCCACATTTCCCATTATTAAATCCCCCTTCTCATCTTCTAAGGGACCAACATTTACTTTAGTCACTTTCTTTTCCGTTTTATATATCGGTAAAAGCTTTTACTATCTTATGTTTTGCGCAAGTTTACTTTCGTAATCCAACTTTCCTTTCTTTATTGCTTTCTTAGTCATTCTTTGCTGTCGTTTAAAATTTTCCCAATCTTCTAGTTTCCCACTAACCGTGGCCACCTTATACGCATTGGTTTTTAATTTGATACTCCTTTATTTCCTTGGTTATCCACAGCTAGTTATCCCTTCTCTTACCGCCCTTTTTCATTGGAATATATTTTTGTTGAGCACTGTGAAAGAACTCCAAAAGTCTTCCACTGTTCCTCAATTGTGCCACCGTTTAGTCTACTTTACTTTAGCCAACTCTGCCCTCATCCCACTGTAGTCCCCTTTGTTTAAGCATAGTACGCTCGTTTGAGACACTACTTCCTCACCCTCAATCTGTTACAAATTCAACCATACTGTGATCACTCATTCCGAGAGGATCTTTTACTTGGAGATCATTTATTATTCCTGTCCCATTACACAGCTTGACCCAGAATCCCCTCCGCTTTGAGCTTAACTAATGTGGAACTTTGTCTCAATTCATTTTTGAAGTCAAGGGGCTTTTCTTCATCCACTTGGGATGTGTCTTCCTCAGCCAGAAGCTGGTCCAGTAGGATCTTGCTATTCTGATGTCTGTTTGCTAGATGGTTATACAGATAATCTTGTGCATTTTATTTTTTGAAAAACATCTTTTCATAAATCTATGCCCTATAGTTACCAAAAAAACCCTCAATCGTTGTACTCTTCTGTTCTAGTGAAAAGCCCCAGTTCTTGTCTTGCCTCATAACTGAAGTCCTTCACTCCTAGTATCTGAGTAAATCTCTCTCCTCCATGGCCTTGACATTCTTCCTTTGCTGTACAGAACTGACCATATTTTAAACGGCCAACTAACTCACTTATCCACTAGCTTTATATCTGAGCACCTATTACCTTTCTTCTCTGCATTAAATTTCATCCCAAATCAACCTGATGTGTTTGTCCTCCTGAATTTGACTTGTAGTTGACCATGGTTCCTATTTTTGACTGCACTTTTAAAACAAAATATTGTGCCTCTGTATAGATATATTTTGTGTGAGGGTCAAAACACCACTGTTGACTACGTCTAATCTGCAACTTTGTCCTTTGGCTAACTCCCTGTCCAAGTTGCCACATTCAATGATCATCACCCATTAATAGTACAGTTGTTGCCTGTATGAGCTGCGGATGCCCATTTCAAAACAAGTTGTATAACTGTTAAATAAATGGGTGTTTCTTGTCTACTCACCACACTCTTGCTCATGATTTTTTTTTTAAAATCACTAGTAATATTCCTTGGTAAATTGGTGATTTGGACCATGAACTAACAGATTAGGTATTCCCCATCCCATCATCTGTGGTGGTCTTTGAATTCAGGTTGTCGGATGGGAAATGTGCTCTGACCATGCTATATTGTACCATTACAGGCTATAACGATACCACCACCTCCCAAGCTGCCAAAAGCTTGGAAATTCCTGCATCAACTCTGGATCCAGATACTTCAATGAACAAAAGTCAGACTTTGGCTTCAGATGTGAAACCACAATTGGAAAATTCCTCATTCCCTGTCCTGGATTTAGATCGGCAAGTGACAGCAGAGAACTCGCCAGAAGTGGAGTTGCCGGGGACAACAGATGACCTCTGTGCCGAGGAAGAAATGACTATGGTAGACTTAATCTTTTTAAGCTTGTAACACATTTAAACCCTGACCATTTTCAGTGGCCTACTTCTAATTTGGGGATAAGTGTGGTATTTGCTGCTGATGCCCAAGTGGCAGTGAAAATACTGGTCAAGTAATGCCAGGGAATTTTCCCGGTGCCTTTGCCAACATTTAACTAACACCACTTAAACCAATTAACTTAGTGTGTGGGACACTGTTCAAGCTAGTTGCTTTTCAGTGATTATTTTAAGTACTTAATTAACCAACTGAATTAGCTTGATGTAAAAGATGCTATTTAAAAAAAAAAAAAACCCAAGTTTGTCTTTTTCGTTGTGCAAAATTGAACTGCGTGTAGGAATTTGTTGAGGGATCTTGTGCTGCACCAAATTACTAGCCTTAATTATAATTTGATCATGTTAATGAAAGACAAATTGTTAATCTACAATGTGATTGCGGGGACAGAAACCATGCAGTTTCTGGTCCCCCTTCTGAAGGAGAGCTGTGCTTTGTGCCTGGCTATGGCAGCCCTAACAGCCTTTGTAGACAAATCTCTTCAATGATGTGTGCAAGTATTTAGCCAGAGGCGCTCAATCTAACATTTCACTTTATTCTCACAGAAAATGAAAATAGTTCAGCGAACCTGTTTTCTCCTAATGATTTTCAGGGGATGTAAGTTATTCCTTGAACACTTTTTTGTAAGGGTTATTAAAATAAAATGGCCCTTTGATTGTGAAAACTTATGGTCTTGCTATTAAAGTATTGGTAATGCATCAGATTTCTACCACTCAACTGTTTTAAAAATACTAGTTTATTTCTCTCTTTCACCCTCCCAAAATTTGTGGCAGCACTATTACTTGTGGTTCACACCACTAATATAGTGTGGCTAGCTCTGCTTGTAGGGAAGGAAATTAACATTTATTTCAGTGTATTCACTCCTCAGTACCTCAGTCCTGAAAATGGTTAAATACAAAAGCTGTAAATTACATGGGCTAGGTGAAAGAAAATTAAACCTAAAGGCACTAACTTCAGATGAAGCATTTTTTAACTGAACTTTATTTAAATACTGTACAAGTTGAACATTGCTGTAACTAAAAATATACAGAATATAATCACCTTTTAAACAGCAAGAACACCTGTTTTTTTTTTACTATCTGGCAATTGTAGATCCATTTCAAATAGCTACTAGATCTCAATGTAACAGCAGTATTGCACTGAAGTGAAGCTGATGTAGGATCCTTCTTGGGAGGGGGAAGAACCAAGATTTTATTAATTTTCTTGCTAATACAGAAGTGGGGAAAACAAAGTAGAATTGATCGTTATTTTTGTCTTTACTGGAAGTGAAAAATACACATCTAGGGGCTGCTGACTTTCAATGGGGATAGGTTTATAAGATCACACTGACCCACCTTGGTTAGTGCAGTCAGGTTGGTGACTGAAGTGGTTCATTACTGCCTTCAATCACAGTGTTGTGATTTGCAGTGCTTGGCTGCAGAGCAAGAATTGGGACATTGTGGCTGTTAATTTGACTTCAGGTAACCTGCTCTCCAGTTATTTTAAAAACCACTACCTCAAGTTTTGTATTTTGATTTAACAGTGGACCTAGGCTAAAATTACACCCTGGTGTATGTTCTGACATGTATCTTTGCATGATGATGGAGGCTAAAGATTAAATTTATTGAAAGACTTATCTATGGTCAATATTAATAATTGGTTGCATATACAGGAAAAAACCTACTGGTAATTTTGCTAAATGTTAATACAATCCCTATGTAAAGCAAGGATTATAATTGAAAGCACATGTAACTTGTGAAGTTTTGGTCAACCTTGTATAAAAAATGTAAAATTCACCCTGGACTTTAACACTTTCCACATCAAATAGGATTCCAATTGCTATACAAAGATAATTTGCATTCTTGATCTCATGTAGGGGAAGAAATACATTGTGTTGGAACTTTGCAGAGCATTTTTAAATATCCTTGTCATTTAACTAAATTTTCTATAGTTCTATAATTGGATAAAGCTGAAATAAATAGGGACTATGCTAAAGTCTAGCATGCTGTTGACTAGGTTCACAGCCCCACCAAACCATTAAGTTTTCTTTCTCCTGCCAGACTGGCAATGCATTTTCTGTTTATACTGTTACTCCAACTGAACTTGATGCAAGAACCACACACTATTCAAGCTGGCTCTAGCTTTGCTCTTTAAATGAAGTGTGATTAAAGCCATTGCTGAACAAGAGCTGTGGGGTTTTAGTCAAAATACAAAGTCCAAGGCTGATACATTTTAGGAGGTGGATTAGATCAGTTAACTTAAATCTCTGAAGGTAGGAATGAGCCCATTCAGCCTCATGACCATTTTTCCTCCATTTAATCTAGTGTGGAAAGTAACTTTTTAGTGCCTCATACAATTGGAATAATTTCTTCATTTCAAGTTGCATAAATAGTATTGACACATATCAAGATGTAACATACTATATACATGTACCAGAATAAATTGGAACAATGTTTTTAAAAATAACTTGCCCAGATCTGCAGTATCTATTCTTTAAACCGAGATGGGTAGTTATAAGGCAGCAGGTTTTATTTCAATAGATTCAAAGGATAGCTCTAACTCTGCAAGAAATGTAATTGCTAAATTTCTATATAGAAAGTTTTTGCATCTTGGTGCCTAAAGATAATGCACTTATTCTAGCAGGTGCTCTTTGCACACTTATGCTTTTTTGGTATGGTTACACAAAGGTGACAATTCAGTGCTGTTATAAATGGGTAAAATGTGCAGGGCAACCCCTCTGCAAAGTTAAAAAAATTCACCAAATGTGTGACTCGCATTGTGTCATCTTCACCACACCAACCCCACCTCCGAGGCGTCTGTAATTCATACTTCCAAAGAGCCTGAGATAGGAAATAAATAAATCAGTATTCAATCCATAATGAAATGCAAACATAGCTAAATGTTGTTTGAGGCAGTGCTCTTGATCAATAAAACACTCCCCTGTTCATTTTGTGCAATACTTTGCAAGTTCAATAGAATCAATAAAACCCACTGCCAATTTGGTTTCTGTTTTTCTTAAATCAACATGCAATTCTATAACTTGCATAAAAGATGGATTGGTAATGGATTTTAAATCCAACATGAGCAAACCTGTGACTTAGATTCTTTAGTTTATAAAGCCCAAAGGATGGAGGTTGTAATGCAATTGCAAGTTTCAGATAAGAGAGTCTGGTTTTAAAAGAATTGACCTGTTATGCAAGCAGATACTCTTAACTTTCACTTGTTACCAAGATGGGTTTTCTTTCCACTGTTACCTCCTGACTGATTAGCATAATAACCACCAAGCATTCCTGGTCTGTAATAAGTACTTTTTCTGATTGGGCTCGACACTTGTATACAATAACCACTTCTGCGCTGAATAATCGCAAATTTCTACAAAGTCCTTCATCACACATGTAGGAATATATATCACCAACACTGCCTAAAGTCATCTTTTTACAAATGAATAAAAATGTAGTACAGCAGGAGTAATTTAATACTGATCTATTCTCTGGAGTCAGGTATCTTGTATAAACGTCACACTGGGGCAGGGGCAGAAGTCCCTCGAGTTAGGCTACTGCATAAATCAAGTTGTTTCATAATATAGTTTATGGTAGTGAATCAGCATTTATTTACCACACTTGCCCTTTGGTTTGATTTTTGGAACTCTATAGTAATTTACTGTAGCTAGAATTTGTGAAACATATGCCCTCGTTGTGCAGGGATTGATTTTGAAAAAAAATGCACCAAATATGCTGACCTCTCAACCAGAATGGTCTATCTAAGGAAAGAAAAAGATGGCATGGAGCTTGGCACACTCACCTCTGGGTCAAAAAGCTAGAGGATCAAATCCAACTAAAGGACATGATCGCATAATCTAGATTGACAACCCAGCACTGTACTGAAGGAGAATAGAAACATAGAAAATATGTGCAGGAGCAGGCCATTCAAGCCTGCACCACCATTCAATATCATGGCTGATCATGCAACTTCAGTACCCCATTCCTGCTTTCTCACCATACCCCTTGATCCCTTTAGCCATAAGGGCCTCAACAACCTTCTGTGGTAGAGAATTCCACAGGTTCACAATTCTCGAACTTTCTTCTCGTCTCGGTCCTAAATGGCTTACGCCTTCTCCTTAGACTGTGACCCCTGGTTCTGGACTTCGCCAACATCAGGAACATTCTTCCTGCATCTAACTTGTCCAATCCCATCAGAATCTTATGTTTCTATGAGATCCCCTCTCATTCATCTAAATTCCATTGAATACAAGCCTAGTCGATCCAGTCTTTCTGTATTTGTATTGCTGGAAGTGCCATCCTTTGGATGGAATCAATCAGTTTATTATAAACTTAAACAGGTCAAATAAGTTCAACTTCTTGTGAGCTGGGAGCATTTTGAAACCTGTTTGTACCTCCATGTGTTTGCGTCAGGATCAAACACCTCGACGGTTTTTAAATAGGTTGTGCCATCAAAACCTCCCACTGCCATCAAAAGTCCATTTACAACAGCTAGACCAACCTGGGTGGGAAACACACACAATTAAATATATTTAACCTATATGTGAACACTCTTGTTCTCAACAAATAATTAAAGAGGAAATGTTAATACAACAAGTAACCTGCTAGCACTGCATGTTGATGTATCATATGCCATGCTGCAGAAAGGAGACCAGTTGGTCCCCTCAGTTGCTCAGTGCAAGTGCCAGCGAGTGGAGTCTAGCACTGCCCCAGTGAACAAAATGCAAAGCCCTTCCATTCCACTGGTGTCTCCTAGTGGGCAATTAACACCTCAGTGGCTTGCGGGCACCCATCTGCTTAGCTGCAAATTGACATATATTGTGAACAAATGGGAGACTCCAATGGATTGCTACATAGACAACATCAGCAATGCTGTGATTCTTAATGTCAGATTATTCTACTGTGGCTGTATGGGGAGGGGCTGAAGAAGCACTTATGTAAAAATGCCTGCCAAATTATTTCCTCGAATGGCTACACAGAAAATGTATTATTCAGCCAGATACAGTATGTGCATATTATATTGTATGATACTCAACATCTTAATCAGCAGTTATGGGACTGGGAAGATTTGGTGGCTTGTGTGCAAGAATGGCACTCACTATAGAGTAACTATGTTCTACAAATGATCGAAATCTTAACTTCAATGCCAAGAGGCTGCAAAGTATCAGGACTCCAAACAATGCAGGCTTCTTAGACGCACAGTGAAGAAGATAAACCACAATATGCTACAAATCTGAAATGGCTAGACAGACACAGCAGGACAATCAGCATTGGGAAGAGAAAAGTTAAGTTGTAACCCTCATCAAAGCTGGCAGTTCTGATGGAGTTATACCCAAAACATGCATCTTTCTCATTAGCATTTCCATGGATTGGATTACATTTTGTTCAGATTAAAGCTTAAAGCTGCAGTCCAGGGATGGAACTTGCTCGAGTTTGTAATGTCTGGTTTGCTGCTAATTACATCATCAAAAACATGCACATGCAACACAGTGGATTTTAGTGCATACTTACTCCACTCCGTCTGGAAGTCATAGCAACCACTGGAGACCACTGATTGGTTCGAAGGTTGTATCGTTCAGCACTGCTGAGTTCAGTTGTGTCATCGCGTCCTCCGACTGCGTAGATCATGTCCTGGAACACAGCACAGCCAAGGTGTTTCCGTCTTGTTCCCATGGGTGGACAGGGAGACCAGCGATTCTCCTGAGGAATGAAGCGTTCCACTGAAAAGTACAAAATTATTCCATGAACCCAATAAGCAAAGTCTTGCTTCAGTATTAGCACAAAGCAGGCTACACGCATATTGTAATCTTGATTTCTTTTAAGTGAGCAATTGAAAAAATGAAAGGCAAGGTTCTCCCCAGATATAAATGGCAGACTTTTACTGGGGACAATTTTGTACATAGCAGTATCTGGTGTGCTCATAAAATCATACAATCAATATGGATTAGGAAAGCTATTCCACCCATCCAGTTCCTCCATCCAGCATGACCTTATAGTTCCACAGAATCCAGCATCTATTTTTTGTAATGATTGCATGGACTTCACTCTACTATAGAACCTAGAAACCCATTTTAAGTATTGATCACGGTGAGGAACAACTGCTTGAGAACAGTCCTCAGTAAGCCTTTTATTCGTTTGACTGTCTCCTTGTTGCATTTTTTGCAATTTAGTTTGAAGCAATCTTCCAGATTTACCTTTCCTATTTAGTTTACAAATTTATAAAAAAACCCTTATATCCCATCTGCCCTCTCAAGTGGATGTAAAAGATTTCATGGCACTATTCGAAGAGTAGAGGAGGTCGCCAGACGTCCTGGCCAACATTGATATGATATTGAACTGGGGAGAAAAAGGGTCAGTTTTTTGGAGTGTTGAATTCGACTTAATGCACATCAAAGAAAAATAACAATTTCTGGAAGGCTGACTTTCACCATCTCCAGGACTGGGGTTCCAAGCTAGCCTAATCCCCTCACTGTGAGGAGGGCCCTACTTAAATAGTGGGTCCACAACCTTAACACAACACTGCCCATAACAACATTCATTACTACTAAATTAGTAATCTTACTTTAAGGATGGTTGATGTGGGAGCTGAAAAAGCTACATGGGTGCAGCTGGCAACGACTTAAGGTTATAAACACAATGAGATAATGTATAGGGAGATTTACACTGTGTCCGATCTGGAAGTACTGAATACAAACAGCCTATATCAAAGAGAAAATTTTAATTGTCTCACACACCATCTCCCATATTAATGAGTAAAAGATTAAAGTTAGGACAAATCTGAAGCACACCTATTGTAACTGATCGCTGAATGAATCTGTTTCCACATACATTACCTGTATTCAGTGGAGATGTTCCATCAGAGCCCCCGATTGCATAGAGATGTCCACCGAGGACTGCCACAGCTACCCCCAGGCGCCGAGTGCTCATAGGGGCTACTCTCATCCACTTATTTTCCTTAGGATCAAACCTGGCAAAATAATAAACGTGCTACAAATTGGATTCTCTCTAATCCTATAAACTTATCTCCTATCAATCCTTTAAACAGCAAGTGCCACAATAAGTACCTTACTCTCCTCCTCCCTCCCGCGCCAATTTTCTCCCCTTCTGGCACCTTAGGCGGGTGCTCAATTTTCACATAAAAGCCTGGACAGCAAGCGTTGGCAAGTATGTCGATGTAAGGAGCATCACAGCCAAGCCCAATGGGCAATCCGGTATGGGTTACTGGATAGTGATCAGGAGTGGGATCCTAGCTGATTTCCTCCTTCCTAAAGTAATGCCACCCTGCTGGGATAAGCTAACTGAATACAGACCAATGATAGAAGCAGGGACCTTCCGGCTTTGTATAGCTCGGCTATTGACCAGACAGACTTTGGAGGAACATTTCAAATATGTTCATTAAACTCTTCATGGTGATTTGGTACAACGCACAATGGAGACATGTTTTGGTTTTGGAGGAGTTACGTGGCATTCTTCATTTTCATCATGTACTGGTGTCTGGCACACAGAGAAACCCTTTGCTATGCCGGAGCGTCTCCAAACCCAGCTACTGAGAAAGCCACGTAGGCTTCAGCTGGCCCTGTAACCAGTGCACTCTTTGTCTCCTTATTACCCAAGTCCAGAGAGCCTAGATGCAGGCCAGCAACAGCCAAGTCTTGGGGATCCCAGCTTAGGCGTAGGGGAATACTGGTGAAATTAACTGGATAAACCCTATGTAGCCATTCAACAAACAACATTGCTAAATTTCTCACTGCTTGTCCAGCTAAGATTACTGGATTGCAGAATTATCAAGTCCAGTGGGAAGAATCTTAGCCCCTTCTAACAGATCTACCTCTCCAAGAGCTAGTAATGAAACAGGCTGTTGCTCTGCAGTATTGTAGACCTATGCAGCTCAGGTATTGTCGCAGAAGATTGACTCGGTTCCAATCGTCCATCACCAGTGTGTCACTTTGGACTGAAGAAACCCCAAAAAGACCTCACTTACCTCCGCTTTTCCATCCCTGTCCCACCAGGAGAATAGACTAATGGCCAATTGCTGACAAAAGGATGTGCAGGTTTCAAGGTGAACCCGCGTACCAGGAAGCCACGTGGTGAGCTGCACAACTCGCCATCAAGTGCATCGCCGCAGGCTTTCCGAGACCACCAGAAACCATTAAATGGTGGCTCAAACAATTTGGAGATGCAGAGATTCAGCAGCCTCTTTGCAACTCAATCATGGTAGGTACCAAACCTTGGATAATGGAGGTGATTCCATACCCAGCCTTTGGGCAACACCTTCTAGTAGCTGTCTTATCAAGTCAGTGTTCTCATCAACTGCCTTCAGCATGTTGAAAGGACCTGTGGAGGGTAGTGTGAAATGTCAGCTATCTCGATGTTTTATATGACCATGTCCATGTCAATTACTTAATTAAGACTCTCACATGAAAGGCTCTCCCCTGTAAGCCAAAGCTCTGCCTGTAACTATTCCCCTTAGTTTGTTTCTTCATCTTGTACATGGAACATGGGATCCCTTCCACTGCATGCTTAGAAATGCTAAGCTAAGAAAGAGAACTGAATGGGCATGTCTTGTATGCCTCAAGCTCAATCTGTACTAGGACTTTACTGTCATTGAAGACAGGCTAACGTACCTTTCATCACTTATTACTTGAATGAAACAATTAAAAATAAAAATGTCACCTTTCCACAATGTTAAGGCAGGACACTCCATCCTGTCCTCCAACAGCATACAGGTACCCTCCCAGCACTGCTACCCCTACACTGGTTCTGCACGTGCTGGTTGGAGCTACGTCGCTACTCCATTGGTTTGTCTTGGGGTCATACCTTAGCAATAGAACACAAATAATTGATGAGTTAAAAGAAGACAGGGGCATGCAAGAGACACAGAAAATTCTCACACTCGGCATTGTTCTGAAAGCATTTTGTAACCATGACAAAAATACACTGCTTTCTCTTGCTTCCCATTTCCTTAGGCTACACAAAAGTAGTTTCTGTCATGTACACCTGAAGACAAATTAAAAAATATGGAACACTAAGTGAATCAAAATCTTGGTGTGAGTTAGGATATGGGCTGCCAAGTTTTGGATGAGCTGAATATCATGGAGGATGGAAGATCAGAAACCAGCCAGAACAGTGCTGGAATAGTCAAGCCTAGAGGTAATAAAGGCACGGATGAGGGTTTCAGCTGCAGGTGAGCTGAGGAAGGGGCGGAGTTGGGCAATGTTCTTGAGGTGGAAGTAGGCGGTCTTGGTGGTGGAGCGGATACGTGATTGGAAGCTCATCTCGGGGTCAAATATCACACCAAAGTTCGAACGGTCTGGTTCAGCCTCAGACACTTGCCAAGGAGAGGGATGGAGTTGATGCCTAGGGAACAGAGTTTGTGGCTGGGACCAATACTTAGTCAAAACAACCAAAGGGACTAAGCGACAAACTTAGAACTGGTCAAGTCATGGTGCAGCAAGGATACACATGATAGGGCTGAAATGTAATACCAGCTGAATTACAATTCTCGGAGATTGGTCAGTTTTGATTGGAATACTATCAGTGTTGCAGTTCTCTTAGTGGGGTTAATAACTGGATCTTGGAGGTATCTCAGTAATAAATCTTAACATTTTCACTTTTGGCATCCTAGTCACCAATTGTGATTATATTCTGAACAGATTTAGTGTGGAAAGAATAATTGCTATAAAAGTACTGCTGATCACAGGAACAAATTAAATATATATATTTTTAATTCAGTCATGGGATGCGAGTGTCACTGGCGAGGCCGGTATTTATTGTCCATCCCTAATTGCCCTCGAGAAGGTGGCGGTGAGCCATCTTCTTGAAACAACTGAGTGGCTTGCTCGGCCATTTCAGAGGGCAGTTAACAGTCAACCACATTGGTGTGGGACAGGAGTCACGTCATCGTGGGCCGCCCCGACCTGTGTGAGAACACCACCGTGGCGGAGGTGCGGCGAATGAGGGTACGGGGCCCAGAAGAGCCGAGGGCCCAGGGGCAGCATAGGCCCAGCCCACACTGCGATATGTGCGCGCACGAGGTCCGTGCAGCAGAGCAGGTCTCCAGTCGTCTTGGTTAACCCTCGCCACTGGATAAAGACCTAGCTCTGTCAAGCCCGTGTGGTGGCTGATGTGCAATGGTTACCAGACATTTAAAAAAAATTCACGCACAGGCATCTTCCACCCCCTCAACTGGAGTTTAGGACTGGAACATCGGGTCCTTCATTGAAACATCTGTGAAGTCTCATGGAAGCAAGTCATCCTCGTTCGAGGGACCACCAATGATGGTGATAGGCCAGACTGGGTAAGGACGGCAGAATTTCTTTGCTGAAGGACATTAGTGAACCAGATGGATTTTTACGACAATCTGATAATTACATGGTCACCATTACTGACACTAGCTTTTTATTCCAGATTTATTGAATTAACTGAATTTAAATTCCCCAGCTGCCGTGGTGGGATTTGTACTCAATGTCTCTGGATCTTTAGCCCTGGCCTCTGGGATTACTGGTAAAGTAATATAACCACTATGCTACCGTACCCCTATTCTGAGCCAGTATGTGCAAGCAAAGTGTGTTCGTTGACAACAGGGAGGCCATTTTACCCTCCAAGTGTTATGAATCCTTACAGTTCCTTTGCTGGTCACATGCTCGCGCACACACACACAATTATACATAATGATTATCTTGAAGAGCATCATGTTTTATTATAAGAGAGTTAAAGGGGAAGGAATGTCTGGGAACATGGAGGCACTTGCTATTTCCACTATTCCTTATCTTCCCAGCATGTATATTTGTTACTGGTCAGAAAACAGTACCCTTGCAGTAAATTCACAATACACAGTCTGGTTCCACATTCTTGCTCAGTTGCTTGTACACATTACAGGAGCCCTGTAGGCTATATTTAGATAAACGAGAATTTGAACTAGTTAGGGCGCCAATCTAGAGTGACCCAAGGTCATAAAATGCTTCACTGACCCAAATATGCAGCAGTACAAAGCAGGTAGGTTTTTTTTTTTAAAACTATATTCATAGAAACACACTTTATATTTAGACTTCAATTTTCCTTTGAAAGAAAATGCATCAGAAACTAAATCCGACATGGAAATTCAGTTGTCCATTTGTCAAATGACAAATTAAGTGCGTCTGTCAAAGTAGGGGACAGTCTAACCAAACAGCTGTACATATCCTGCCACATGTTACAAATGGACTAGTTTTATGAATAGATGTAATCCACAGCCCCTCTGGCAACTGACTCCCAGCACAAGTTACATTTGTCTCAATCTACTGCTGACAGTATATGTGTAATGTGTACACAATAGGTGTAACGTTAATCCAGTTGAGGCATTTTGCTTTATCGATTCCAGAGCTGGTTGGGTGAAACCAGAGATAAATTGTGGCAACACTCCACTTTGTAAAATGCCAGTAGTGCAAGAGCACGAGACTGCACCGTTTGCACCATTCTGAAGCAGTGACACTCGCAAAGTCAACTTTTTGCTAGACACCCTTAAGTTTCAAAAAGTTAGGAACAGGAGTAGGCCATTCAGCCCCTTGAGTCTGTTCCACCATTCAATTAGATCATGGCTAATCCATATGAGTAAAAAAAATTATTGATGTCCCATCAGTTCTTTTTCAAAATCAGCTATTTCACCAGTCGTTGATACTCAGTGAGCAGAGGTCTACACATTCACACAGCTGTGCTTTCCCCAAAGCAGAGAGTGGGGCAGCAATAAGCACGGCTATAAGTACGTGTGGTTCTATCTTTCTAACACTTTGGATATTTGAGATCAACTTATCTATGAACTCTAAATGGGTTTCAGTTTTATATAAATGATCTAGAACTTTACTTTATAGGCTCAGATACAGAAGAAGAAACCGCTTCCCAGTTCAGAAGTATTTGGTGGACTGAATCTTAGCTGACTCGAGGACAGGTTCTGGAGTCAATGCAATGGTGAAAAGATTCCCAAAATGTCCTAATTATTTTGGTCTAGTATTGGCAGCAAAAGATTGAATTCTCCCTCCCCTCTCCCCCAAAAGGCCTGGCAGTTGCTGGAGTATAGTTCATGAGTGCTGGCTTCCATCAAATACAATGTTAAGTGACCAATCTTCATTTGTGAGCCTAGACATAAGAAATAGGAGGAGTAGTAGGCCATACGGCCCCTCGAGCCTGCTCCGCCATTTAATACGATCATGGCTGATCCGATCATGGACTCAGGTTCATTTGCCTGCCAGCTCCCCATAATCCCTTATCAGTTAAGAAGCTGTCTATCTCTATCTTAAATTTATTCAATGCCCTGGCTCTCACAGCTCTCGGAGGCAGCGAATTCCACTAAGTGTCTGCAGGCTATTCAACCAAACTTTCCAGCATGGGTCAATAGGCAGTGATCAGAAGCAGGAACGCTGGTCGATATTTCCCCTCCCTAGCCCAGGCTACAGTAGCCAACTGGCAGCCCTACTGCTGCCAGACTGAAGTCAGCTAACTAATCGTACCAGAGTCCTGGCCTGTCAGGCTCAGTCGCAACAAGACTCTATTGCACTGGTACATTGTTCCAACTCAAGAGACATTCATCAGTCTTTTGTTTTCTCATTAAACAAAAGTACATCACTTAGAAAACACATTTTTGAACGTACCTTTCAACACTGTTCAGGTAGGAAGACCCATCATGACCTCCAACTGCATACAAAAGATCATCAAGAACTGTTACACCAACACCGCACCTTCGTTTGGACATTGATGCCATCATCCGCCATTCATGTGCCTGAGGGTCATAGCGTTCCACACTAGAGATTGCATCGCCACTGCACCAACCACCAACTATAAAGGCACAAAAATACAAGTTAATGGGTACAATTTAAAAAAAAACATATATTCAACAAGGTCTTGATCAGCCATGATCTCACTGAATGGAGGAACAGGTTCGAGGGGCTGAATGGCCTACTTCTGTTATGATATCGCTGCCCATGACTAAACCACGCTGCTGTTTATACTGCATTGACCTTGTTACAACGGAGACCCAAGCTGTTATGCTAACTATGCATTTTTATTCGGCTCAATAAAGGGTTCATAAACTGACTAGTTACTGCTACCCCAGCACAGGAAACTGTTGTGCTCAGAGTAACAACGACGAAATAAAATTATTTTTCGTACTAAGTTGCCATTTTAATTCTCTCCAGTATGTTATTTGCAGTGCATGCACATTTATATGCCTTGTGACACTGCTACAGAACTACAACATAGAAGACTGCAATGATATGAAGTCAGGATCATAATTCTTAAAAATAAATTAGGAAACACTTCTACACACAAAGAGTGGTAGAAGTTTGGAACTCTCTTCCACAAATGGCAATTCATGCTAGATCAATTGTAGCTTTTCTGTCAACCAAAAGGTATTGAGGGATATGGACCAAAGGAGGGCATATGGAGTTAGGTCGCAGATCAGCCATGATCTCATTGAATGGCGGAACAGGCTCAAGAGGATCAATGGCCTACTGCTATGTTCCTATGGTGAAGACACTTTACATTGTCAGTAATGTTAAACCTTTAGCATAGGTTAGGGATTTAGAAGAAATCCCTGCATTCACTTACCAGCAAAAAGCACCTCCCCGCATCGGATGGGTTTGCGAGGTCGTGTTCGGGGACCCTGCATTAGAGGTCTCTCCTGTGGCAGAAGGAGATAATTTTTTGCCTCATCCAAGAGATCTCTGAAGAACATTGGGGGAAAAAATAATCACGTTAAACAAATCATCGGTCAAGTGAAAACCCTGGTCGAGGATTTGCGACTTTAGTGTAGGAGACAGGAAAATGTTCTGATGAAAGGTCACCGACCTGAAACGTTAACTCAGTTTCTCTCTCCACAGGTCCTGCCTGACCTGCTGAGTATTTCCAGCACTGTCTGTTTTTATTTAAGAAAATGTGCTGTGCTGGGTGTAACTTCCAACAGGAATTCAAGTCACTAATCTACATTGCTAATGGAATCTGGTGAAGTAAAGTGAAGTTTCACCGATACGTGAAAATACACCTGAATTTTCAACCATTTTTGGAAATGAAACAGAAACTGGCTACTGCCAACGGATCATCTAGTTGACACAGAACAATGCTGAGCAGTCCTAAAGTATAGGGAATGACCTGGCAGAATTGTTATGCATTGGAGATGCTCAGTAGTACTACCTCCAATCCAACATTCCTTCCGATCAAAAAGTTAAGAGTTTCTGGAGTTAGCAAATGACAATTAGAATATAGATGTACCTAGTAAATGGGTGGATTGTACTCAGACTGAAGTATTTCCCGGCAAACAGCAGTAGCTAAGCAACAGCTTTTTAAAAAAGCAGCGAAATCGGAACTGGACCATTTTTCAAAGATATTGATTATGACATTGTTGCACTTATATTGGGCTTCACTTTCCTGCCTAATCCCCACATCGCTTGATTCCCCGAGGGTCCAAAAATCTATCGATCTCAGCCTTGAATATACTCAATAACTCAGCATCCACAGGCCTCTGGGGTAGAAAATTCCAAAGATTCACAACGCTCTGAATGAAGAAATTCCTCATCAGTCTTAAATGGCCAACCCCTTACCTTGAGAATATGCCCTCTAGTTCTAGACTCTCAGCATCGACCCGGTCAAGCCCCTCAGAATCTTTTATGTTTCAATGAGCTCGCTACTCATTCTTCTAAACTCGAGAAATTACGGGGAAAGGGCGGAGAAGTACGACTAGCTGAAGTGCTCATACGGCCTGCCGGCACAGGCTCGGCAGGCTGAATAGCCGCCTTCTGTGCTGTAACCATTCTATAAATCTATGATATAGGCCCAATCTACTCAATCTCTCCTTGAAGGACAACCCTCTTATCCCAGGAATCAATCTAGTGAACCTTCGTCGCACTGTCTCCAGGGCAAGTATATCCTTCCTTAGATGAGGAGACCAAACTGTACACAGTACTCCAGGCGTGGTCTTACCAAAGCCCTGTACAACTGTAGCAACAATGTAAATTCCTGGATTCTTTTACCTCAATCTGGTTCAGTAAAATTACTGAGTCGAATACCTCTTGTGCTTTGAACAAAGCAGTCTTTATTTTACCGGCCGGTAAGACCTATCAGACAGAAGATATACTCTCTCGATAGAGCGTACACACTCCCTACGGATAAGTGAAGTTACATCGTAAAGCGACAACAGTTATACATTCTCGGCAAAAGATAACAAGATAGGGCTAGAGTGACATCCTAGTTCAACCTCTCTCTTTTGGTCCCTCTTTCCCTTTGTCCAGTCATAAGCCGACCCAAGTATGGTCTGATTTTAAACAAAGACCTTCTGTTAATGTTTCAGGTTAATAACATGATTTAATAAGACCTTGAGGTTTTTCTGCAAGCTGTGGATTTTGTTTCAATATGTGTTAGTGTTGTAACATTTCGCAGTCTTGAGTCTGAGATGTCATGGCTATTCCTTCATGAATTGTTTGTTAGCTTATACTGTCCCTATACAATTCCCACGTTCTCAACTTCATTGTCTCTATACATTTTAAACATTCACATTCCCCCCTTTTATCATTCCATGATAACACTTAGGATCATTCTAGGAGTAAAATGTATAGGAAATGTGAACACACCCAATATCCAGAAAAGTTCCCATTTTGCGCATAAACATAAGACATGTAGCTCTCGTCTCTGTCTCCCCTCCCATGCGCCGAAACTGTCATATATCAACACTATTATACAGACTATGGCATACAGACAGCTTCATCTTATGGCTCAGGATTCAGATAAATAGTCCAATTATTTTGCTGATTAAAAGAGTTCAGTTTTCCCGTCTCTCTTCTCAGGTCACCGTCGGTGTAGCTGGCTGTCTATCACTACGGGTAAAAGTTCAAACTGGTCCACGTTCCAATTAGGATGCCAACGGCCTTGTTCAGCTATGGAGAAGAGGAAGTCTGGAACAGAAACAGGAGTTAGAATAACCAGTAAAATAGGTTCGTTAGAGGGTGGTGAGCTTGCAGTGGTGCAGGTGAACCCAGGCACTTTCCCCCTCAACCTTGGCTGCAGTGGGGGTAGTGAGTAACACCTGAAAAGGCCCCTCCCATTGTGGCTCTAATCCCTTCCGAATCCATACTTCCCTGGTGCCACGAGGGACAATTCGGGTAAAACTGGGAGGTCGAGGTGAGCATCTTGAACCTGGTTGTGAACTAGTCGCAGAGCCTGAGTCAGAGAAAGAACATAGGTGGTCATCAGTCGAGTTGAGATCTCATATCTGGGAACAATTTCCCTCATTAACACCTTAACAACAGTTTGAGCCTTATTGTCCAGGTGAGGGTAGGCTTCAATCCATCTGCTAAACACATCTACTATTACTAACACATATTTGTAACACTGAACTTTTTGCAACTCAATGTAGTCCAACTGAAATGTCTCAAAGGGACCTTCGGGTAGGGGCGTTTTACGACAATCACAGGGGACTCCCTTCCCTGGATTATGTTGCTGGCCAACCAGGCAATGACTACTGATGTTCTGGGTGAGTGCCTGGAGTCTAGGGTGCCACCAAGTAGCCAAAAGTGTGTCACTCGTGGTCCTTGCTCCACAATGAGTAGCAAAATGCATACATTCAATAACCCATAGAGCCAACTTGTCAGACATGCAAGTCTGTTCTGCAGGAGTGGTCCAGAGTTTAGAAACATTGTCATAAGTACATGCATAATATTTCCACAACAGTTTATCTTTTTCAGGAGCATCCTCCTGTGCTTTTATAACATCTTGGATGGTTGGCACTGGTTTTTCCGAGGCTAACTTATCCTTCGCAGGATTTTTAGTCTGACTCATAATTTTGGGCACTACCATCTGTTGGTCACTAGAGGCCTGTTTGGCCTCTTGGTCAGGACAACGATTCCCTATATCAACCAGAGAATTTCTGGTAGTGTGGGCGGTACATTTGACAATGGCAATGCGTTTGGGGAACATGAGGGCTTGCAACAAATCAGATACTAGCTGTTTATGAGATATCTCATTCCCCTGTGAGGTTAGGAATCCCCTATTTTTCCATAATTGTCCGAAATCAAATGCATACCCCAAAGGCATACCTAGAGTCGGTATAGATATTGACTTTGAGATCTTTGGCCAAGATACAGGCTCGGGTGAGGGCGAATAGTTCAGCTTGTTGAGCAGAATAGGCAGTTTCAAAAGCGGCAGATTCCAAGACCTGATTCTCCTGGTTTACTATGGCGTATCCTGAGATTCGTGTACCTTCTGGATTAATTCCGTCAACATACATAATACAGTCTGGATCTTCGATTGGTACATCAACAAAATCTTCCCTGACTGATGTGGCCTCTTAAATTAAAGATAAACAATCATGACTGGGTTCTTCCTCATCTTGGGTTGGCTCAGTAAGAAAACAGGCCGGATTAATTGCAGTACAGTGCCGAAAGGTCAGCTTAGGATTGTTTAGTAAGTAGATCTCGTATCTGCTTTGCCTGGCCATGGTAAGGTGTTGAGTCTGCAGTTGGCCCAGGAGGGCAGCTACGGAGTGAGATGTGTTAAGACAACGGTAGCAGTCTTTCAGAATTGTACAATACAGTTGAAAGGGCCTGTCATAGAGGGGCCGGCCCAAAGCCGGAGCTTGCAGCAGGGCTGTCTTTAGTTCCTTAAAGGCTTGGACGTCTACGGTTTCTATTTCAAAGCTGCCTTGCTTATTTGTATACGGGGTGAGGTGCTTAGTCATCAGGGCAACATTAGGGATCCAGGATCTGCACATCTCACATCACCACGCGTTTACGTTGCTGTGCGTCTGCGTCTGCCTTCCTCCACTCGGCCACACGCTCGCGCCGCTGCGTGTCTCGCGTCGCTGTGAGTCAGCGCCGCTGCGCGTTCACGTCGGCCCTACCTTCCGAGTCGCTGCGGGATTTAAATTCAATCAGTGCTTCGACGGGCCAAGTGATATACAAGGTCGACGTCGTACCTGAATTGAACACCTATCCTCTATTTAATTCCCCATTTTATTCCGTGAGCCTAATTTTCTAAATTTGATTTCTTATGAGCCTTATTTAATTTCTTTTAGTCTCCAAATCTCCCTATCCTTTCGCGTCACTGCACAGTTTAAATTCAATCAGTCAATGAAAGCCCTAATTTAATGGAGTTTTTCTGCCAACTGGACAGGAGTGATTTATTTTTTTTTACTACAGTGGAATTTTTCTCATAATTTAAAATCTCAGAACATTTTTTTTCAGCACCTATTTAGTACGTTACTTTTTTTTTGTCTTTTCCATAACTAGAGAGAAGTCTGGCACGTAAGCTGTGGACTGCTTTTCGTTATCTCAATTGTTCCAGCCTCAAGGTCGTGTTATTTAATATAATATTTTTTTTGAATCCTTTTGAATCCATCTCAGTTGTTTTGCTGGGCCTTCTCTGAATGTTTTCTTTCAACAAGTTTTTCTTTTTTTAACAAACCTATCCTTTGTGCATTTCCTGGCTCCGTAACTTATCATCCGAATATACGTAATTCAATAAGGTTCACACTCTTAAACCTCCCACATACAGGACAACACTACGAAGGGTTAAAACAAACTTTCATTCTGTTTGAGATAAAACAAACCACAATTCCCCGGCTTTTCCTTTTACAGTAAAAATCACAGAAGCATTTCTCATTTAAACAGACATTCACAAGAGTCTCTTTTCTTTCCTATTAATTCTTGGATCCATGATTGATCATCTATCCCCATCTAGCTCCAACTATAACCCATCTTTCCAAGTCGCCGCTTGGTTTGCGTCATCGCGCAATTTCCCTATCTCTATCCCTATTCTAAGTTTGAAATGTATTCACCAGATTGTCCTGGATCTCGTTCAGACACTACCTGAGAAACAGCGAGTGGCTAAACTTTCCTCAGACTTTTGAAACCGGGGGAAACTGGAGCAGTATTGAAATCATACTCACTCCAGTGGCCACTTTCCCCTCGTCTCGTCCAAGGCTAGTCTGGCTCTTAATTCGCAAGTTTTCGGCAGTCGTCCGTTGAGATCCCACTTCTGACACCAAATGTTGATTCCTGGATTCTTTTACCTCAATCTGGTTCAATAAAATTACTGATTCGAATACCTCTTGTGCTTTGAACAAAGCAGTCTTTATTTTACCGGCCGGTAAGACCTATCAGACAGAAGATATACTCTCTCGATAGAGCGTACACAATCCCTACGGATAAGTGAAGTTACATCGTAAAGCGACAACAGTTATACATTCTCGGCAAAAGATAACAAGATAGGGCGAGAGTGACATCCTAGTTCAACCTATCTTTTTTGGTCCCTCTTTCCCTTTGTCCACTCATAAGCCGACCTAAGTATGGTCTGATTTTAAACAAAGACCTTCTGTTAATGTTTCAGGTTAATAACATGATTTAATAAGACCTTGAGGTTTTTCTGCAAGCTGTGGGTTTTGTTTCAATATGTGTTAGTGTTGTAACATTTCGCAGTCTTGAGTCTGAGATGTCATGGCTATTCCTCCATGAATTGTTTGTTAGCTTATACTGTCCCTATACAATTCCCACGTTCTCAACTTCAATGTCGCTATACATTTTAAACATTCACAACAATTATGTATCATAATGAAGTCATTATTGTATCACTCAGAGCACCAATAATGTGGGAATAAAGGGAAATTGCACCTTCATATCAAGGGAAGCACAACTTTTGGTTAAATAACTGGAGAGATTGTTTAGGATATGAGCTGTATTTACTAATGGAATTTAGTATAACTATGCCAAAATAGACAGGTTTACATTTCTTGAAGGAAGACTTATATTCCCCAATGGAGCAGTACAACCAAATGATGGCCCTTTTTAAAAAAAAAGAATTGAACATGGTTAGGATTAAATTAAGAAAATTCAGTGACAGAAATCAATTAATGATATACGCACATACAAAATATTGTCTTATGGTTTATTTAGAAGGTGCACATTTTACATATGCTTGCCAATACTTGCTCCAAGCAAACTTTAAAATATAATTGCTGCACTAATTAAACACTTGGAACAATTAATACCACAGGGGAAAAGCTTTTTCACCCATTTCACAATACAAGAATTGCAAACAATCTCAAAAAAAGGTACAAAATACTTTCTGCAAGAAATCTTTAGCTAAAGAAACAATTCTGCAAGAAATCTTTAGCTAAAGAAACAATTATTTCAGAAGAAAATGGAATAAATGGAGTTTTATAATACTCAGTCTCAGACTTGTACAATTAGTTTTGCGAGTTAGTCATATCTACTTATCATAAAGACCAATTGTGCATTTTAATATAATATTCTTGAAACAGTGACGAGTACTTGCACTCTAATTTAGCAGTGTGTCAATGATGCAATGCTAGTGCTGGTGTTATGCTCACACTGCTTATATAGCCAACTGAGTGGACCGAATGGAATATGTTTTATGCCTTGCCTGTAAAATCTTAAGACATGGATAAAGTGACCATGAAAACTGCACCAAAGGTCAGAAGCCTAAAAAAAGCAGTTCCAGCCAATTAATATCAATTTGTTTTCAAACCATATTTAAAGCCTACAAGAAAAGGTATTTAAAAATAAAGTAAGGTTTAGAAAACACAATATAAGTAACTTCTGAAACACTGGTTACATCTCCTCTCCCACCCCACCCAAAAAATGTGCAAATTGTTGAGCTCAGGTGTGATCTCAATTTGAAAGAATACTTCACAAATATACAAATGCATGCATGATGCCCTCCAGCAATCAAACAATTGATTGGATGTCCCACAACACAGTTTGTGTTTGAAGTAGCAAGGTCTGTCAAATCAGTGTCAGCAGTAAGGAGAAAGCATAATTCAATCAAGCAGAGACAACATGGTTTTACGAAAGGGAAATCGTGTTTGTGACAAATTTGCTGGAGTTCTCTGAGGATGTAATGAGCAGGGAGGAGATGGGGGGGGGGGGGGGGGAAACCAGTGGATGTGGTGTATTTGGATTTCCAGAAGGCATTCGACAAGGTGCCACATAAAGAGGTTACTACACAAGATAAAAGCTCACGGGGTTGGGCGTAATGTATTAGCATGGATAGAGGATTGGCTAACTAACAGAAAACAAGAGAGTCAGGATAAATGGGTCATTTTCCGGTTGGCAAACAGTGACGAGTGGGGTGCCACAGGGATCGGTGCTGGTGCCTCAACTATTTACAATCTATATTATTGACTTGGATGAAGGGACCAAGTGTAATGTGGCCAAGTTTGCTGATGATGCAAAGATGGGTGGGAAAGCAAATTGTGAGGACACAAAAAATCTGCAAAGGACAGGCTAAAGTGAGTGGACAAAAATTTGGCAGAGAGAGTATAATGTGGGAAAATGTGAGGTTATCCACTTTGGCAGAAATAATAGAAAAGTAAATTATAATTTAAATGGAGAAAACTTTCAAAGTGCTGTAGTACAGAGAGACCTGGGGGATAGAGTATAAAAGCAGAGAAGTCCTGCTACAACCGTACAGGGTATTGGTGAGGCCACACCTGGAGTACTGCGCACAGTTTTGGTCTCCGTATTTAAACAAGGATATACTTGCATTGGAGGCTGTTCAGAGAAGGTTCACGAGGTTGATTCCAGAAATTAGGGGGTTGACTTATGAAGATAGGTTGAGCCTATACTCATTGGAGTTCAGAAGAATGAGAGGTGATCTTGTGAATGTTTAAAATGTATAGAGACATTGAAGTTGAGAACGTGGGAATTGTATAGGGACAGTATAAGCTAACAAACAATTCATGGAGGAATAGCCATGACATCTCGGACTCGAGACTGCGAAATGTTACAACACTAACACATATTGAAACAAAATCCACAGCTTGCAGAAAAACCTCAAGGTCTTATTAAATCATGTTATTAACCTGAAACATTAACAGAAGGTCTTTGTTTAAAATCAGACCATACTTGGGTCGGCTTATGACTGGACAAAGGGAAAGAGGGACCAAAAGAGATAGGTTGAACTAGGATGTCACTCTAGCCCTATCTTGTTATCTTTTGCCGAGAATATATAACTGTTGTCGCTTTACGATGTAACTTCACTTATCCGTAGGGAGTGTGTACGCTCGATCGAGAATGTATATCCTCTTTCTGATAAGTCTTGCCGGCCGGTAAAATAAAGACTGCTTTGTTCAAAGCACAAGAGGTATTCGAATCAGTAATTTTACTGAACCAGATTGAGGTAAAAGAATCCAGGAATCAACATTTGGTGTCAGAAGTGGGATCTCAACGGACGACTGCCGAAAACTTGCGAATTAAGAGCCAGACTAGCCTTGGACGAGACGAGGGGAAAGTGGCCACTGGAGTGAGTATGATTTCAATACTGCTCCAGTTTCCCCTGGTTTCAAAAGTCTGAGGAAAGTTTAGCCACTCGCTGGTTCTCAGGTAGTGTCTGAACGAGATCCAGGACAATCTGGTGAATACCTTTCAAACTTAGAATAGGGATAGAGATAGGGAAATTGCGCGATGACGCAAACCAAGCGGCGACTTGGAAAGATAGGTTATAGTTAGAGCTAGATAGGGATAGATGATCAATCATGGATCCAAAAATTAATAGGAAAGAAAAGAGACTCTTGTGAATGTCTGTTTAAATGAGAAATGCTTCTGTGATTTTTACTGTAAAAAAAAAGGCGGGGAGTTGTGGTTTGTTTTCTCTCAAACAGAATGAAAGTTTGTTTTAACCCTTCGTAGTGTTGTCCTGTATGTGGGAGGTTTAAGAGTGTGAACCTTATTGAATTACGTATATTCGGATGATAAGTTACGGAGCCAGGAAATGCACAAAGGATAGGTTTGTTGAAAAAAAGAAAGAATTACATGGTCCGGTGGTTAAAAAAAAAAGAAAAACTTGTTGAAAGAAAACATTCAGAGAAGGCACAGCAAAACAACTGAGATGGATTCAAAAGGATTCAAAAAAAATTATTATATTAAATAACACGACCTTGAGGCTGGAACAATTGAGATAACGAAAAGCAGTCCACAGCCTACGTGCCAGACTTCTCTCTAGTTATGGAAAAAAAAAGTAACGTACTAAATAGGTGCTGAAAACAAAATGTTCTGAGATTTTAAATTGAGAAAAATTCCACTGCAGTAAAAAAAAATAAATCACTCCTGTCCAGTTGGCAGAAAAACTCCATTAAATTAGGGCTTTCATTGACTGATTGAATTTAAACTGCGCAGTGACGCGAAAGGATAGGGAAATTTGGAGACTAAAAGAAATTAAATAAGGCTCATAAGAAATCAAATTTAGAAAATTAGGCTCACGGAATAAAATGGGGAATTAAATAGAGGATAGGTGTTCAATTCAGGTACGACGTCGACCTTGTATATCACTTGGCCCGTCTAGGCACTGATTGAATTTAAATCCCGCAGCAACTCGGAAGGTAGGGCCGACGCGAACGCGCAGCGATGCGAGACGTGCAGCGGCGCGAGCGTGCGGCCGAGTGGAGGGCTGACGCAGACGCGCAGCGACGCTAACACGTGGTGACGCAGACGCGCAGCGACGCTAACGCGTGGTGACGCAGACGCGCAGCGACGCTAACGCGTGGTGACGCAGACGCGCAGCGACGCTAACGCGTGGTGACGCAGACGCGCAGCGACGCTAACGCGTGGTGACGCAGACGCGCAGCGACGCTAACGCGTAGTGACGCAGACGCGCAGCGATGCGAGACGCGCAATAGCGCGGGCGTGCGGCCGAGTAAAGGAGGGCTGACGCAGACGCACGGCAGCGTGAACACGTGGCAACGTGGGACGTGCGGCAGCACGCGCCCGAGTAAACGTGGGCCGACGCGAACGCGCAGCAACGCGAACCGCGAAAGTCAGTGCTAGTGTCAGTAAGTCTTTATCAGTGTTTGAGTCTTTGTTTATCTTAAGTATTCTAATCGCGCGGCGACGCGAACCGCGGGGCGACGCGGATCAGTGTTAGCATTAGTAAAGTCTGTTTATTTGGAGTTGGTTAAAAGTCAGTGTTAGTTTCCGTAAAGTCTGTGTTTATTTTAAGTTTGTTTAAATTGCACGACGACACGAACGCGTAACAACACGGTAATACGAGTGGCAGCGTGAAAATGGGTAATCAGTTGGATAAAACAACGGATGCGGATAGTCCGTTACAAAAGTTATGTGAAGAATTCCCTGAAAGAGCTGAAGACTTTAGAAAATTATCAGAAGCCCTGAACAAATTATTAGGAGATGATCAATGGCCTCTAGGTGGCACTAGAAGCATAGAGGTAGCAAAAAAGCACAGGGATTGTCAAAAAAATTAAAAGATACATCACTTCTGTCAAGTTGGCAAACAAATGCTATTAAAATTAGGACTTTCATTGACAGAGGGAACACATGTTAAAACTGTAGACGTCTTTAAAAAAAAAGAGAATGTGTGCACGTGAAACTTACTAAGAGATCCACTGGGACCTCTGAGAAAGGTATTGACCGACTACGTAGTAAAATGGCTGGCTTTGTGTTAACCGAGGCTGATGATGAAATTGATGAGTGGTCACTGACTCAGCGCCCAACGGCGCCTCCCACACCCCCTGGCCCCTTGCTCCAGTCCTCTTCCCAACACCCTCCACCTTACACTCCGGCGAGAGGAGTTAAAAATAACCCCATACCACCAAAGCAACAAACCCAAACTGACTCCTCATCCTCTGATAGCGATTCGGATCCCCAGTTCACAAGCAATATAGCCGAAAGAACCAGATCTCATACTCGAAAGGGCAGAACTATATCTCGACATCACAGACAGTCCCGTAAATCTTCCAGTCAATCTACCAGTCCAAGTTGTGAAAAACATAGCAAACACCCCCGCCGATCGAGACGCAGAACTGTCAAGCAGTCAGACAGCTCCGAAACATCCTCCGACCTAGAAATGATTTCCAAGATCCCAAAGTCCCGACACCAATTCCCTGTCAGACCAATGCCAAACCCTGATGCACAACAAGCTGCAGACCACCCCACTATAGATGTCTATGTGATCTTCGAACAACTATTTGATTGCTCACGCTATCCGGACAAATGGAAAGGGCAGTTAGATATTATTGGCAGGAAAAGAAAGGGGAGGGGGGAGGTGCGCCCCCAACCCGGGTCAAGACTGAATACGTGACTAGAAAGGAAGAGCCATCTCGGGAGGAAGGATCAATAGAACCGCAGTATTGCATACAGGATTGGATGGATAAGCAAGGATACGGTCATACTAAACAACCAAATGGCCCGAGCCCTGCTAATAAACCTCCCTATTGTCCCCAGCATGGTACTGGGTAAGAGGAATTGACTGTTTTAATTGTGGGCAGGAAGGACATTGGAATAAAAATTGCCCCTACTGTCAGCATGGAAAAGGAAGAGGAGGGGGGAGAGGAGGATCTTACACTAACTTCTCCCAGAACAACCCCTTTGGTCAATTGTCCCCCGATTGACTACGCAGCTTGATTGTGCAGGGATCCTCCCCGGACGACGAACCAATTCTGAATGAGTGGCAACCCTTTTTGATAGATACGGGAGCCTTCATGTCTTCTGTACAATCAAAGCTTAAACTCCCTGCCTCTACTGAAACACAGGAACTTTCAGGATTCCTGGGACAAATCTCGACATTCCCGGTGTCAGAACCGGTTGGAATGGGTTACCAGGAAGAATCGGTGGAACATCGAGTTGTTATCACAACCAATCTGGACTGTAACTTGATGGCTAGAGACCTCCTCTGCAAATTCCAGTTGCATTTGAAGTGTGGAGATGATGGGATTATTGTAAAACAGGAAACCCTTAAGCGGCAGTATTATACCACTAGAACCCCTCAGTGGTGGTCTCTGGACCTGCCGCAGGCACCCTATCATGTGACCCTAGCATACGATCCCAGTGGAAAGAATCAGGACCTGCAGAACTTTTATCAGGATCACGAAGGGGAAGTAAAGGGAATTCTATTAAGGGCTAGAGTGACTGGACTGGAAAGAGAGGCAGATCTTGTGGAAGTGGATAAGAATCTGTGGAAACAGCCCCTAACAATGGCACCGCATATTGCTCGTGAAGTATTAGCCCCTCACCATGCTAAAGATTTGGGAGTTATGGTACGCAAGGTGTGGAAATGTATTTTTATCTAAGCTGATATCATACGGTATTTGTGTGCCTGTTGATCAAAATGGAGTCCTGGCCCTTCCAAAACTTTCTGCATTTTAGCAGTCAGCTTGCATAAACAGCTAAACCTGGTTTGAGATGGCTGATGGCCATCAGACAGCTAGGAGACAAGTCATGCTGAGACAAGTACCCCCCCATGGTGCTTTCCTATTGTCTACACTACAGGAGTTCCATGTCACCCCACCCTTATCTTCTAGCCATTATCTCTTTCCGAGACCTCATCCATTTGATGCAAACAGATAAACTGACCAGGAAATTGGAACAATCCTGACACAATACAAGACAGGTGATAGCCCATTACCTATGACTCATGGAGTAATGGCCGGCTGGCCAATCGATAACCCTGACAAAAGGAAATATCTGGATACCATGTCAGGACCAGGATATAGTAATTAACTCTTTATCTGTATTCACTGACTGTGTGACAGAGCAATACACAGGGAGAGGCCATAACTTGGGTTTTACTGTATAAATATCTTGTTAAACTGAACCATTGCGGAGATGTTCACTTAGCCCTTGACTGAGTGTAACCTGCCCCTTGCTAGCAAGTAAATTAAATAAACTTCTACCGGAGCTGTAAGTGTCAGAGTCATTCTTTTCGGAGGTCGAGATTTCGACAATTATTACTTGGAGGTTCCACCGAGATGCATACCCTCTGTCCTGTGAGTAAAACGGACACAGGCATAGTGCCTCTCCAGTGAAAGGCTTCAGTGGCCAAACAAGGTGAGCCTTTTGCTCACAAGAGGTTTCTTCACTGTTGAATCTCATATGTAATCTGTTGTCCACAGGGGAGGTACTGCAATCTACAAGACTCGGCATTTAAAAGCTAAAGGTATTTTTTATAACCATTTCTTTCTCAGCTCGCCAGCAGAAGAGAACAGGTTCTGGAAAAAAATCTCGAAACAGCCCGGGGAAGGTTTCAGTAGGTAAGGGAGCGCTAGTCGATCGAAAAGGGTTCCAGGTTCTTATGTGATAAAATTTTTATTGTTTTTAATTCGGAAGGGGTTCTTATGTGATAAGACTAGAAAAAAAAAGCGCAATCGATCAAAGAGTTTGGGTACGGAACTTTAAGTTTTATCAGTTTTTATTAGGATAAGTTAAGGACTCGGTCTGTAGTGGCGTACAACGCAGACTGAGAATTTGTTTAGATAAGGTGTAAGGTTATGATTTGTGTACTCGCGGGAATATTGTTTGTTGTCCTTGTATTACTGTCGTGTGCAATACCTTTGTGAGTCATTGCCATTAGAGAAACGGGAAGAGTCACTAGGGAAAGTTGTGATTCGGAAAAAAAAACAAGGATTGATTAAGAAAAGAAACAGTAACTGATTGATCAACTACGGTTGGTTCGTGCCAACATATCTCACACACCCAGACTGAGCCCGAATTAAGAGCCTTTTCAGGCCACGTAACGGCCAGGAGAAGTGGGCGTAGAGAACTCGGTTGGCCGAAAGGATTGTGAGATCAGAAACTGTGGAAAAATCTTAAATCATCCAGAATGGGGGCTGGAGCAAGTAAACCACCACCAAAAGGGACCCCAGCCCATTTTATGCTCCAGAATTGTGGTCAGTCTTCAATTGACCACCTAAGAGAATGGGTAAAATGGACTAAGGGTGAAAACAGGCCATTTCCACCCGATGGTTCATTCAATTTAGAGAGAATAACCTGTCTAGAAGAATGCCTTATAGACAGAGACCCAGGTAGAAGAGGGCAAAAAAAGTGAATTGGTCAGCGTTTGGAGATTGGAAAAGGGAAGCTGAGGAACGACACGAGAAGAGCCTAAGAATTAGCAAGCAGTGTACTAGAGGGAGAAAGCAGGGGGATGAACGGGTAGAGCAGGTGAATCGCCCTCGACATAACAAACATCCATCCGTTATGGTTGCTAAAGAGACAAAGGCACACTCACCTAGGGCCCCCGAGGGTTGGGATAAGGATAAGGATGAGGACTGGGACGATGATTGGACTCCCTACAGCCATCGATCACCGCCGTATGTTCCACTCCCGGGGGGTGCTCCAGGCCAACAAGGAGGAGACGATCCTCGGGCCGGAGCACAGGGATACGGGGTAACACCCGCTCCCAACAATACAGGTGCGGCTGCAGCAAATATAAGTCAGTCACAAGGGAATCAATATCGTGACGGCCCTGCAGGTGGCACACGAAGTCTTACCCGTGGACAAGGGCCCGGTGCCCTGGAGCCATCATCATCTGCATACCCAGTAAGACTTTTTCCCAGTCCACTCTCTGGGGGGGGCTCCAGTCCCTATTTATTGACCATGGTCACCAAGTGAATTAAGAATAATTGGATTGGCAGACCCCAAAACCAATATTGAAAAGGCCATAGACCAGTTAAAAGTAATCATCTTGTGCCACGAACCCAGTATATTAGATGGTCAAATCTTACTGAAAGCATGGTTAAAGGACACGAAATTTGCCGAACTTGAGATAAAATTCAAAGATTTTAAAACCCATCGAGAGGCTCCGGATGCAGATCCCAGCACGAAGCCAGGAGAGGGGTTCTGGGGAAGATGTTGGGAAACCTTACATTCGGTGTTCCCGAGGAAAACGAATTGGTCCAAAATTATGGAAACTACACAAAGAAAGGAGGAGGATGTTGAGGATTATGTAGAAAGAATGCGAGAGATCATGAACCAATGTTCAGGCATGAAAATAGAGGAAGTAGAAGCTCCTATGATCAGCGCCGTGGAAACGGGCTACGACCCGAACTCAGAGATCCCTTTAAACTAGTTTGTCTCGGATGGCGACAGGAATCGCTATCCAAGGTTGTATCTATGTTAAAGGACATACAAGAGCGAAATAGAGAATCTAGAAGCAAGGTCACCATGTTTGTAGGACAAGCAGCTCCAATAACACCCACCCCGGTGACACCGTCCTACGCCCCCCCCCCCCCCCAGGGTAGAGGAAGAGGGCGAGCCAGAGGAGGATATTACAGGGGAAGAGGGAGAGGAGGTGCAGAGCGGGAAAAATATGATACCTGTCACAATTGTGGTCAGATTGGACACTGGGCTAGAACTTGCCGGGCAAAACAGCAACAACCAAATGATGATTGGACTCAACAGGCAGGTAATAGAGCACACCCTCCCCCTTCAGGACCCAACCCGTATGCGACCCAAGTCCAGGTACATGCTAGACCTCAGACTAATTTCTCTGTGCAAGATCCATTTGGATCACAGAATCAGAAGCAATTCGGCCAACCACCAAATTGCCCGTATAATGATCAATGACGCCCAATCCCAGACCCGAGTGCTGCGAACAAACAGCTACCCATCGTTTCGTTAAATGCCACAGGAGAACCTGAAGTAAAAATACGAATACAAGGGAAGGATATCCCATTCCTGGTGGATACTGGTGCCACCTATTCGGTCCTTTCAAGGGAAGATACGAGGGGAATTCCCACTTCCACTAATCAAACCTCAGTGATTGGACTATCTGGACACGCACAGCAAATGTTTTTCTCCAACCCTATCAATGTACAATTAGAGGATTACGAAGATAATCATTCATTCCTACTGTCTAAGGAGGTTCCAGTGAACCTGTGTGGACGTGACCTGTTATGTAAAATGAGTGCCACAATCCTCTGTTCCCCAGCTGGTCTGGAGGTTCGGGTCCCCATAGATAAATGTGGCGCATATCCACTACTTCAACCCACAACTCCCATATTGTATGCCTGGAAAAATTTGGACCCCACACTAAGCAAAACCCTATTCTATTTGGTTGGTTCATATTGGTGTGTAACAAGGTTAATCACAGACTACCTCAAATCTCAAACCTTGGGCAAGTGGTGCGAAACATTACACTGCACAGCATATTGTGACAACACGGGATCAGACGCTACAGCACAAATCTTTTATCAACCATTCCTGCACCAGAAACATCAATTGATGATCGAACAAATCTTTATCGGACCCGAAGGGATAGCGGCAGGGGTTGAATTATCCTCCTACAGTCAGAGCTTGTTTAGGGTTAAAGGGAGCGTTCCACACTGCACCCTTGCGGTTGCAGGCACACATAAGCCCTAGGATTTGGGACGAATGGTTAAAAGAATGCAAGGATCCCCAGTACAAGAGGAATGGCACACACTTAATGGAACTTTGGGGCAACATGAAAGGGAGGGAGGCTATTCTGTCAAGTTGAATGGGAAAATATACTTCGATGCTGTCTTAGAAGAAAGGATGCTCTCAGCCACTAGCTTCCCAGTACAACAAAGCACAGCAGAGCTTCTTGCTAAAGTTCCAGAACAACTATGGTCTACACACGCTAATGAAGTAGGAAGGATGCTCACCGCAAACCCTATAAGGTAGCGATCAATTCAACCGCCCCGCTCCCCAAGAAGCCCCAATACCCCTTGTCCCCAGCTGCAGAACAAGGTATCGAGCCAGTCTAAGTCCCTGCTGGCCCAGGGAGTAATCGTTCCAACTAGAAGTCCATGTAACACACCGATCTTTCCGGTGCAGAAGCCCAATAGTGACAAATGGAGATTTGTCCAAGACCTACGAGCCGTGAATCATTCGGTATTCCCAACTTATCCAGTGGTACCCAACCCGGCAATTATACTTGCCAGTATTCCGGCATCATCAACGTATTACACAGTAGTTGATCTGTGTTCAGCATTTTTCTCAATACCCATTCACCCAGAGTCCCAATTCCTGTTTGCCTTCACGTATAAAGGACGCCAATATACGTGGACAAGACTCCCGCAGGGATTTACCGAGAGCCCTACCATATTCTCACAATGCCTAAGAGGGATCTGGAAGATGTAATTTTACCAGCAGGTTCTACACTTGTGCAGTATGTTGACGACTTATTGCTCGCCTCACCCTCCAAATTGGCCTGCGAAACGGACTCCATTGTGTTATTAAAAGCTCTGGCCTCGAAAGGACACAAGGTGTCAAAGGCAAAGTTACAATTTGTCTCAGAAAAGGTTCGGTATCTAGGGCACGAATTGGTCAGAGATACGAGACAATTGACACAAGACCGACCGAGTAAAAGCAATCTGCTCTGCCCCACTACCAGTAACCAAGAGAGAAATGAAACACCTCCTCGGCATGACAGGATACTGCCGGCAATGGGTTATGAGTTATTCTGAGATTGTTAGACCACTGTTAGACATGTCCATGCCTGCACTACCAGAGAAGTTGATTTGGAATGAGGTATCCCGGAATGCTTTTCAGAACCTTAAACAGTCCCTCACTTCAGCACCCGCCTTGGGATTACCAGATTACACTAAGCTATTCAACTTATTTGTGCATCACAAGTCGGGTTTTGCACAATCTGTTTTGACTCAGTTACATGGGGACAGGCAGCGACCGGTAGCATATTTCTGTACCCAACTAGACCCAGTGGCACGCGGACTACCAGGATGTCTTCCTTCGTTGGCAGCAGCTTATTATGCTATGCAACAGGCTCAGACAATAACTCTAAATCATCAGACCATTTTGTATATCCCACACTCTGTCGAGATTTTACTTACTAAATGTGCCACCCAACACCTTACCTCCGCAAGAACCACTAAATACGAGGTCGAACTGTTATCAAATCCGAACCTTATCAAAGGATGCACTACCTTAAATCCAGCCACTCTACTTCCCACGGAAGACGACGGCGAACCCCATTCATGTGAAATGGTAACCGAATTAGTGACTAAACCACGTATCAATCTAACAGATGTACCAATGTGTAACCCTGATCTAGTGTACTATGTTGATGGATCAGCCCTACGAAATGATAGGGGCCAACCTAGAGCGGCTTATGCAATTGTAACTCAGTTTAATGTTGTCGAAACAGCCTCTCTTCCAGACTCCTTTTCAGCCCAACAAGCCGAATTGTTTGCGTTAACTCGAGCCTGTATTCTGGCTGAAGGACACACAGTTAATATCTACACTGACTCCAGGTATGCTTTTGGGGTATCACATGACTATGGACAAATTTGGAAGATTCGCGGGTACCTGACTTCTTCAGGAACCACTATCAAAAATGCAGAACAAGTGGAAAATCTTCTGCGAGCCATTCAATGCCCCTTGAAACTCGCCATTATCAAATGCCAAGCACATACAGGCCAGTCGAATGAGGTGGCACTTGGGAACGCCAGAGCTGATAATGCAGCTAAGTCAGCAGCTCTGTCAAAAGTGGGGATGCAGGTGTCATTGTTCCCACTAAGGAAAAATAATTGCTCAGACCCGCCACCCACTATTAATGACGTGCTGATCTTTCAGACATAGGCCAGTACGGAGGAGGTGGTGACCTGGACGAAGGATCAATGTTATAAAAATCCAGAAGGAATATGGGTTCACCACGACGGCTGCGTGGTGGTTCCCAGATCCTTACTTCCATGGATTGCCCGATGTGTTCATACATTCACACATGTGGGCAAAGGGTGGGTGACAGATTATATTTTGGCAACTTGGTATGCACCAGGTATTTCGGCAATTGCAAAACAAATCTGTGAAAATTGTGTTACCTGTCAGACAATGAATCCGGGTAAGACGGAAAAAGTAGAATCTGCCTCCCACCCAAATCCAGTCGGGCCTTTTGTACATTTACAAATGGATTTTATTGAATTACCTATGTGTATGGGATTTAAGTATGTATTAGTTATTGTAGATGTGTTCTCTAGATGGATTGAAGCCTTTCCATGTAAAAAGGCCGATGCCACTACTGTTGCTAAATGTTTGTTAAAATAAATTGTACCGCGCTTCGGAATCCCTGCTAAGCTTTCTCGTGATAACGGGTCACATTTCACGGGAAATGTTATAAGAGAAATGTGTAAAGCTTTGCAGATTAATCAACGTTTTCATTGCAGTTATCATCCACAATCAGCTGGACTTGTTGAAAGATATAATGGAATGCTTAAAAATAAGCTGGCAAAACTATGCAATGACCCTGGACTGAAATGGACAGAACTGCTGCCCTTAGCCTTGATGGTAATGCGATCTGCAACCAACAGAACAACAGGCCTGTCACCGCATGAGATAGTTATGGGACGTCCCCAACGACTACCTTTTACAGCACCATTTACTGCAAAACAGATGGACATCCACAAAATGGAGGAAAATATGTTGAATTATTGTATTGCACTAACCAAATGTATTTCCAGCTTTCATTCATAGGTAAAGGAAGCCCAAGTCAAGCCAGCGGAAGGGAAGTGTCATAACCTGGAGCCAGGGGAATTCGTTTACATCAAGATTTTTAAAAGAAAAAGCAGTCTACAGCCAAGATTCGAAGGACCATACCAGGTCTTGCTGGCGACCAATACTGCAATCAAGGTAAAGGAAAGACCAACATGGATTCACGCATCCCATTGCAAAAGGGCACCCGACCAGGAGGAAGGGACGAAGGAATCAGAGGAACAGAAAAAGGAAGACTGAATAAGGAACTGTATGGACTATGGGGACTGATGGTGCTGGGCTTGACAGGGTTTTACTTCACATTATTGATTACACCAGGGGTACAGACCCGCCACCGAAGGGAATTGCACGTAAACGTATTTATGGCACTGAGTCATAGGTATGCTCAAGAAAGAAACTTGTTGAGTTGTTGGATATGTTCCCATGTACTTGTCCACTCCAGGGGGGGTATTCCCCTGAGATCTGTCCCCTTTAACGAATCAGAAATGGTAGAATGGTTGACAGTGCAAAATAGGACAAAACTAACTAAGGGGCCAGAAACGAAGGAGCAAACAGAATGGAGGTCGGCAGAGTATAAACTTACAGCCTTCCAGGGATGGTACCAATTATGATAATAACCATCAGCCTCCCTTCCTAAACATTACTCCCAGAATAGGAAATCCTGAAGGTATAATATGCCTAGTGAGTAATGAGACTAAAGGACCAGAAATGGGACGCAGCAAGTGTTCCCAAATGATTAAATGGCAAGCCACAACTAATCCCACTGAGAGAAAGATAGCAACCGTTGGCTGGACAACGGTCCATAACAAAGCCCCAGGTGAAGGGTGGGAAGGTGAGACCACTCGAGTAGGGATAGTGCAAAAGGACCAGGAGCTGACGCCCTATAATTGCACCTACTTTATTTGTGGCCATAAAGCCTACCCATGGTTACCAGCCAACTGGACAGGGTCCTGTTACTTAGGATATGTGGTACCCCTTATCAGATCAGTAAGGACTCTAAAGGGAGGCCTATGGAAGTCATAGATTTAAATGGGATTTGACGTGGCTAAACGGAATATTCAAGGTAATGGTGCCACCCTATGTAATAGCATCGACTGAATGGCAGTTACGGGAACTGGCTAACTTAGTGGAATCAGTAGCCAATGCAACTTCCCAAGCCTTTGAAGGGATAAATGACGAAATGGTAGCTATTCGAACAGTGGCTCTCCAAAATCGTATGGCCTTAGATTATCTCCTAGCCAAGGAGGGAGGAACATGCGCATTAATAGGTGAAGAATGCTGTACGTATATCCCAGATAAATCAGAAGATATCGGCAGTCTAGCTGAAAACATCAGGAAAAAGGTAAGAGAGTATAAACAGACAGTTGGCCAGGACGGTATCACCTTGTGGGGTTGAGCATCAGGATGGTTGGGATTCCTGGGGAAATCTGTGGTACAGGGTTTGATCATATTCCTGCTGATAGTCTTCGCCCTGTATCTATTATTTGTCATCGTTAAGTGTTGCTGTGCCAGGGTGGGAGAAACTATGTTACCTACCGAGACCACGGCTAGAGTTATGGTAGCAACAACTGCTGAAGGCTCTTGTGTGGAAATGGAAATGGAGAGACTGTACAAGATCAGAATGGATTAAGTTGTCCTTGTGAAGGACAAAATGGGGGAATGTGGAAATGTATTTTTATCTAAGCTGATACCATACGGTATTTGTCTGCCTTTTGATCAAAATGGAGTCCTGGCCCTTCCAGAACTTTCTGCATTTTAGCAGTCAGCTTGCATAAACAGCTAAACCTGGTTTGAGATGGCTGATGGCCATCAGACAGCTAGGAGACAAGTCATGCTGAGACAAGTACCCCCCCATGGTGCTTTCCTATTGTCTACACTACAGGAGTTCCATGTCACCCCACCCTTATCTTCTAGCCATTATCTCTTTCCGAGACCTCATCCATTTGATGCAAACAGATAAACTGACCAGGAAATTGGAACAATCCTGACACAATACAAGACAGGTGATAGCCCATTACCTATGACTCATGGAGTAATGGCCGGCTGGCCAACCGATAACCCTGACAAAAGGAAATATCTGGATACCATGTCAGGACCAGGATATAGTAATTAACTCTTTATCTTTATTCACTGACTGTGAGACAGAGCAATACACAGGGAGAGGCCATAACTTGGGTTTACTGTATAAATATCTTGTTAAACTGAACCATTGCGGAGGTGTTCACTTAGCCCTAGACTGAGTGTAACCTGCCCCTTGCTAGCAAGTAAATTAAAGAAACTTCTACCGGAGCTGTAAGTGTCGGAGTCATTCTTTTCGGAGGTCGAGATTTCGACAAAGGCCATAGATGAGGCTGACCCTACCAGCCGGGATGTGCAAATCGTAAAACATGGCCGAACAGTCCAATTTCATGGGGACCCCGAGAAGGTCTTAACGACTCTACAGCATCATACTGGCTCGGACATACCTGACTATTGGATCCTCATGTGTGGGCAGAGGACCCCTCCCAAGTGGGTTATACTCCCATTGATCCGATTGAGATCCCAGTGCAGGGCAATGTGGACTGGCCCTCTATCCGACAGAACCCACTGAAATCACAGGCAATCCTAAACTGATCTTTCGGCACTGTACTGCAATTAATCCGGCCTGTTTTCTTACTGAGCCACCCCAAGATGAGGAAGAACCCAGTCATGATTGCTTATCTTTAATTTAAGAGGCCACATCAGTCAGGGAAGATTTAGTTGATGTACCAATGGAAGATCCAGACTGTATTCTTACTGAGCCACCCCAAGATGAGGAAGAACCCAGTCATGATTGTTTATGTATGTTGACGGAAGTACTTCTATTAATCCAGAAGATACACGAATCTCAGGATACGCCATAGTAAACCAGGAGAATCAGGTCTTGGAATCTGCCGCTTTTGAAACCGCCTATTCTGCTCAACAAGCTGAACTATTCGCCCTCACCCGAGCCTGTATCTTGGCCAAAGATCTCAAAGTCAATATCTATACCGACTCTAGGTATGCCTTTGGGGTGGCCCATGATTTCGGATAATTATGGAAAAATAGGGGATTCCTAACCTCACAGGGGAATGAGATATCTCATAAACAGCTAGTATCTGATTTGTTGCAAGCCCTCATGTTCCCCAAATGCATTGCCATTGTCAAATGTACCGCCCACACTACCGGAAATTCTCTGGTTGATATAGGGAATCGTTGTCCTGACCAAGAGGCCAAACAGGCCTCTCGTGACCAACAGATGGTAGTGCCCAAAATTATGAGTCAGACTAAAAATCCTGCGAAGGATAAGTTAGCCTCGGAAAAACAAATGCCAACCATCCAAGATGTTATAAAAGCACAGGAGGACACTCCTGAAAAAGATAAACTGTTGTGGAAATATTATGCATGTACTTATGACAATGTTTCTAAACTCTGGACCACTCCCGCGGAACAGACTTGCATGTCTGACAAGTTGGCTCTATGGGTTATTGAATGTATGCATTTTGCTACTCATTGTGGAGCAAGGACCACGAGTGACACACTTTTGGCTACTTGGTGGCACCCTAGACTCCAGGCGCTCACCCAGAACATCAGTAGTCATTGCCTGGTTGGCCAGCAACATAATCCAGGGAAGGGAGTCCCCTGTGATTGTCGTAAAACGCCCCTACCCGAAGGTCCCTTTGAGACATTTCAGTTGGACTACATTGAGTTGCAAAAAGTTCAGTGTTACAAATATGTGTTAGTAATAGTAGATGTGTTTAGCAGATGGATTGAAGCCTACCCTCACCTGGACAATAAGGCTCAAACTGTTGTTAAAGTGTTAATGAGGGAAATTGTTCCCAGATATGAGATCTCAACTCGACTGATGACCACCTATGTTCTTTCTCTGACTCAGGCTCTGCGACTAGTTCACAACCAGGTTCAAGATGCTCACCTCGACCTCCCAGTTTTACCCGAATTGTCCCTCGTGGCACCAGGGAAGTATGGATTCGGAAGGGATTAGAGCCACAATGGGAGGGGCCTTTTCAGGTGTTACTCACTACCCCCACTGCAGCCAAGGTTGAGGGGAAAAGTGCCTGGGTTCACCTGCACCACTGCAAGCTCACCACCCTCTAACGAACCTATTTTACTGGTTATTCTAACTCCTGTTTCTGTTCCAGACTTCCTCTTCTCCATAGCTGAACAAGGCCGTTGGCATCCTAATTGAAACGTGGACCAGTTTGAACTTTTACCCGTAGTGATAGACAGCCAGCTACACCGACGGTGACCTGAGAAGAGAGAAGGGAAAACTGAACTCTTTTAATCAGCAAAATAATTGGACTATTTATCTGAATCCTGAGCCATAAGATGAAGCTGTCTGTATGCCACAGTCTGTATAATAGTGTTGATATATGACAGTTTCGACGCATGGGAGGGGAGACAGAGACGAGAGCTACATGTCTTATGTTTATGCGCAAAATGGGAACTTTTATGGATATTAGGTGTGTTCACAGTCCCTATACATTTTACTCCTAGAATGATCCTAAGTGTTATCATGGAATGATAAAAGGGGGGAATGTGAATGTTTAAAATGTATAGAGACAATGAAGTTGAGAACGTGGGAATTGTATAGGGACAGTATAAGCTAACAAACAATTCATGGAGGAATAGCCATGACATCTCGGACTCGAGACTGCGAAATGTTACAACACTAACACATATTGAAACAAAACCCACAGCTTGCAGAAAAACCTCAAGGTCTTATTACATCATGTTATTAACCTGAAACATTAACAGAAGGTCTTTGTTTAAAATCAGACCATACTTAGGTCGGCTTATGACTGGACAAAGGGAAAGAGGGACCAAAAGAGATAGGTTGAACTAGGATGTCACTCTAGCCCTATCTTGTTATCTTTTGCCGAAAATGTATAACTGTTGTCGCTTTACGATGTAACTTCACTTATCCGTAGGGAGTGTGTACGCTCGATCGAGAATGTATATCCTCTTTCTGATAAGTCTTGCTGGCCGGTAAAATAAAGACTGCTTTGTTCAAAGCACAAGAGGTATTCGACTCAGTAATTTTACTGAACCAGATTGAGGTAAAAGAATCCAGGAATCAACAATTTAATCGAAATATAAGATAATGAGGGGGCTCGACAAGGTGGATGCAGAGAGGATATTTCCACTCAGGGGAAACTAAAACTAGGGGACATAGTCTTAGAATAAGGGGCCGCCCATTTAAAACTGAGATGAGGAGAAGTTACTTCTCTGAGGGTTGTAAATCTATAGAATTCTCTGTCCCAGCGAGCTATGGAGGCTGGGTCATTGAATATATTTAAGGTGGATTTTTGAGCGATAAGGGAGTAAAGGGTTATGGGGAACAGACAGGGAAGTGGAGCTGAGTCCATGATCAGATTAACCATGATCTTACTGAATGGTGGAGCAGGTTCGAGGGGCCAATTGGCTACACCCATTCCGATCTCTTATGTTTTTATGTTCTTAAAACAGCACTTCAACACGACAACAAGCACTACTGCTCATGCTCTCAGTAGCAAGGGTGTAGGAGCAGGTGGCGGAGGGGAGTCATCTTAAATTTTGTTTTATTCATTCTCGGGATGAGAGCTTCGCTGGCAAGGCCAGCATTTATTGCCCCTCCCTAATTGCCCTTGAGAAGAGGGTTTCTGTTCCAGCTCTCATGGGTTGAAAATAAATACCAGATTTAAGTGTGTTGTTTTAAAAAAAAAAGTACGGTAGTCATATAACTGTTGGGGTTCCTCTTTTCTACAACCTAAACCAGAGTGGAGGATAGGAGAGGAGTTGCGAGAAAGAATACACACACACATTTATTGTGCAACGGTATGTTGTTTACTGTATCAACTCTTTTTTCTTAAAATGCAGAGCTCCAAATGTAATCTCATTAGAACTGGAACGTTAACTCTGTTTCTCTCTTCGCAGATGCTGCCTGACCCGCTGAGTATTTCCAGCATTTTCTGTTTTTATTTTAGATTTCCAGCATCCACAGTATTTTGCTTTTTTATTAGAGTTCCTAATGTAAATTGATTTTAATCAATAGAATGCAGTTCAATTTTTTTAAAAATCAACATTGGGAAATGCCTCAGTAGATACATTACCGCCTCCTCTTATTTACCTAGAAAGGTATTGTTCATTTAAAAAAGAACCGTCTAGCTACATGCAACAAAATTAAAATAAAAATAAAAAAGGGAAAGGCAGCATGTTGCATCTGCAAGTGCAAGATCTTAATACTAAGGGGCTGGAATAATGGGGCCAAGTTTCGGCCTGAGTTGCTCCTGTTTTTTTGGAGCAACTGGTTTAGAATGGAGTATCTTAGAAATTGCAATTCTCGGCATTTAGTTTGCTCCAGTTCCAGTCAGTTAGAACAGTTTCAGTTTGGAACAGATTTTTTTTCCAAAAGGGGGCGTGTCCAGCCACTTACAACCATTTTGAAAGCTTAGACAGTGAAAACTTACTCCAAACTAACTTAGAATGGAGTAAGTGAAGATTTTTGTACGCTCAGAAAAACCTTGTCTACACTTAGAAAATCAGGCGTAGGTTACAAATCAGGTGTAGGGATTGGGGGATGGGGGGGATGGTTTAAAGGGAAGTTTACAAACATGAAACACTTCAGTTTTACAAAAAAAGAACCATCAGCAATAATAAATGATAAATACATCAATAAATCAACCAATAAATCAATCAAAAAAAAATAAATTTTTTAAAAAAAATCAATAAATAAAACATTTTCTACTTACCGACTGCAGCACCGGGAGCCCTCCAACAGCGTGCTGGGACGGGCCCCCCCCCCAGTGTATCTCTATCTGTCTGTGTGTGTGTCTCTCACACTCTGTCAGTGTCTGTGTTTCTGACAGCGGGAGGAGGGGGAAGGAGGAGGCGAGGGGAAGAGCCACGGCGGGGGGGGGAGCCGTGGCGGGGGAGGAGCCGCGGCGAGGGGGGGGGAAAAGAGAGAGCGGAGGTCAGGTCCGGGGGTCGGGTCGGGTCAGGTCCGGTCCAGAGGGTGGGGCGGGGGGTCAGCGGGAGTCAAGTCGGGTCGGGTCCGGTCGGGAGAGAGCTGGGTGTGGGAGGTGAGCCTTATCCACGCAGTCCCAGTGAGGCCATTTGGCCAGGGCTAGGGGCTGCGTGCTTCGGGCCCCTCCCACAGTTTTGGGCGCTTGGAGCTACTGCACATGCACGCCCACTGTCGCGCGCATGTGCAGAGGTCCCGGCACTGTTTCCAGCGCTGGGACCTGGATCCGCCCCCCACAGCTCGTGCTGCACCACGCCCAGCTCCAGAGGACCTGCAGGGAGCCGGAGAATAGGTGAGGTTTTTTTTAGGATCACTTTGTGACATGAAAAACAGGCGTCCAAAGGCGCAGCCCGAAACTTGGGCCCAATGAGCCGCTTACACTTGCAGACAAAGACAGATCTTGCTATTAATGACTATTGCAAATATAAAATATGCGTGCATGAAGCTGGTGTAATGACAATGACAACTGGCATGGTTAAAATGAGGCTTAAAAGTGTGCCGAAACCAAAATGACCACAGAAAGCTTCCTTGGGAGGCAGCAAAAAATTCAATGAATTCTGACCCTAGTTTTTGTATTCAGGATAAACTCTACTACATCTTTGTGCTTTGCGCTGAGTCACTGGCAAACACATGAATAAAATAAATATGGAATGACTAATTTGGAACATCATGCCGCACTTTGAGCCTATGGGCCCAAGTTTCCACATGATTTGCGCCTGATTTTTAGGAGCAACTGGTGGAGAACGGACTATCTTAGAAATCGCAATTCTCCACATTTTTTTTTCTGCAGTTCGAGTCAGGTAGAACAGTTCTACTTTAGAACAGAATTTTTTCTTCAAAAGGGGGCGTGTCCGGCCACTGACGCCTGATTTGAAAGTTTCCACAGTGAAAATGTACTCCAAACTAAAGTAGAATGGAGCAAGTGAAGATTTTTGTAGAACTGAAAAAACCTGTTCTACACATTAAAAAAAATCAGGCGCAGGTTACAAATTAGGCGTCCAGAACGAGGTGGGGGGGGAGGGGGGGGGGGGAGAAGGGAACTCATTAAATTCTACAATAAATCCTTATTTATACTTCTACAAATATTATACAAATAAATCCAACCAGAATAAACATTTATAAGCCAAGAAAAGATTAAATAAACCATCTTCCTACCTGTGTGAAAGTGCTTCAGCCAGGGAGAATTCTGCAGCCGTTCGTGCCGCTGAGCGGGAGGGAGGGGGGGGGGGGGGGGGGGGGGGGGGGAGAAAGCCGTTCGTGTCACTGAGCAGGAGGGAGGGGGAGAGAGAGAGAGAGAGAGAGAGAGAGAGAGAGAGGGGGGGAGGGAGGGAGGGGGAGGGGGAGAGAGAGAGGGGGAGGGAGAGGGTGTTGGGTCGGGTCGGGTCTGGTCTGATCGGCCGGGGGTGGGGGGGGGGGGGGGGGAAGAGCGGGTGTCGGGTCTTGTCGGGGGCGGGGAGCAGGAGCAGGAGCTGGCCGTGGGAGGAGCCTTATTCACGCAGCCCCAGTGAGGCCATTCAGCCAGGGCTAGGGGCTGCGTGCTTCGGGCCCCTCCCACACAGTTCGGCGCCTGCAGCTACTGTAGCGCGCATGTGCAGAGGTCCCGGCACTGTTCTCAGCGCAAGGACCTGGCTCCGCCCCCCCCCCACAGCTCGTGCTGGCTGCGCCAAGGGCCAGAGGACCTGTAAGTAGGTGGAGAATACCGAGGATTTTTTTAGGCGCTGTTTTAGGCGCGAAAAACGGGCGCCCAGCTCGGAGGGGCGCCCATTTTTTTTCTTGTGGAAACTTAGGCCCTATATGTTGGCATTTACAATCTAAATTCTAGTTCTGACCACAGGCTTTTAGCAATCAGCGGAGGACTGCAGGGATCAAGTATCTTAAATCATTTTACAGAAAGCATCAAATCGCAGCCAATGTCAAAACGGAATCATAATCTGGAAACTGCAGTAGCAAATAAATTTTACATGCATAAATATAATTAGACTGCACCCATCATGCAATTATGAATTATTTTACAAAACATGCAGTGCTGACAGCGATTACAAATCAGATATTGCATTTGACTAATGGTCACTGCACTTCAAAAGTAATGCATTGTCCTAAATGTTTTGAGAATTATGTGCAATGTGCTATAAAATGCAGGCTTTTGCTTCCTCTCGATAGAGGGGGAGGGAGGAGAATGGAGATGTTTACATTGGTAAGTTACTTCCCTCTTCTAAAAAGCTTAAGTCGGGAAATTTAAAACTTCCTGGCTAGAGGAAAGTGTTATTAAATGCACTGCTATTGAGAACTGATGTTTCATGAAGGGAAAACGTTGGACCGTCAGTTAGCGGACATCTTTTAGAATATCATTCAGCAGCTCCACTTATTTAATACCGAAAACAAATGTCCTTTTAGATCCTTGATGTGGAGCCATCCTGCCCTTTGGCGACTGCACTTTCCCAGCACTTGGTGCACAATACAGAATGTTCAGTGAAACTTTAGTCTTTAATGACAAATGATAAATGCTAAACACATTGCAGGACTACAGAACATCCAAGGTCATACTTCAGCTGCGCAGTCATTTTTCTAACACACAAATACACAGTGTTGAGTGTGGGTATGGCAATTTGTGCTGGAGCCGATGACAGTCCCATTTTAAATGGCCTCTGGAAGCTATTAACTTTGCTTCAGCAACATTAGCATTTTGCCATTGGCAGCAAGGGAAATTAGGGAGAGTGTTAAATCCAAGGAAGAGGCATATAAATTGGCCAGAAAAAGCAGCAAACCCGAGGACTGGGAGAAATTTAGAATTCAGCAGAGGAGGACAAAAGGTTTTATTCGAAAGGGGAAAAGAGAGTATGAGAGGAAACTTGCTGGGAACATAAAAATTGACTGCAAAAGCTTCTAGAAATATGTGAAGAGAAAAAGATTAATGAAGACAAACGTAGGTCCCTTGCAGTCAGAATCAGGTGAATTTATAAATGGGGAACAAAGAAATGGCAGACCAATTGAACAAATACTTTGCTTCTGTCTTCATGAAGGAAGACATATAGAACCTTCCGGAAATACTAGGGGACCGAGGGTCTAGCGAGAAGGAGAAACTGAAGGAAATCCTTATCAGTCAGGAAATTGTGTTAGGGAAATTGATGGGATTGAAGGCTGATAAATCCCCAGGGCCTGATAGTCTGAATCCCAGAGTACTTAAGGAAGTGGCCCTGGAAATAGTGGATGCATTGGTGATCATTTTTGAACAGTCTATCGACTCTGGATCAGTTCCTATGGACTGGAGGGTAGCTAATGTAACAGCAATTTTTAAAAAAGGAGGGAGAGAAAACGGGGAATTATAGACCGGTTAGCCTATCAGTAGTGGGAAAAATGTTGTAAACAATTATTAATGAAATAGCAGCGCATTTGGAAATCAGTGACAGGATCAGTCCAAGTCAGCATGGATTTATGAAAACATAGAAAACATAGAAAATAGGTGCAGGAGTATGCCATTCGGCCCTTCGAGCCTGCACCGCTATTCAATAAGATCATGACTGATCATTCCCTCAGTACCCCTTTCCTGCTTTCTCTCCATACCCCTTGATCCCCTTAGCCGTAAGGACCATATCTAACTCCCTCTTGAATATATCTAATGAACTGGCATCAACAACTCTCTGCGGCAGGAAATTCCACAGGTTAACAACTCTCTGAGCGAAGAAGTTTCTCCTCATCTCAGTCCTAAATGGCCTACCCCTTATCCTAAAACGATGTCCCCTGGTTCTGGACTTCCCCAACATTGGGAACAATCTACCCGCATCTAACCTGCCCAGTCCCATCAGAATCTTATATGTTTCTATCAGATCCCCTCTCATCCTTCTAAACTCCAGTGAATAAAGGCCCAGTTGATCCAGTCTCTCCTCATATGACAGTCCAGCCATCCCTGGAATTAGTCTGGTGAACCTTCGCTGCACTCCCTCAATAGCAAGAACGTCCTTCCTCAGATTAGGAGACCAAAACTGAACACAATATTACAGGTGAGGCCTCACTAAGGCCCTGTACAACTGCAGTAAGACCTCCCTGCTCCTATACTCAAATCCTATAGCTATGAAGACCAACATACCATTTGCCTTCTTCACCACCTGTTATACCTGCATGCCAACCTTCAATAACTGATGAACCATGACACCCAGGTCTCGTTGCACCTCCCCTTTTCCTAATCTGTCGCCATTCAGATAATATTCTGCCTTCGTGTTTTTGCCCCCAAAATGGATAACCTCACATTTATCCACATTATACTGCATTTGCCATGCATTTGCCCATTCACCTAACCTGTCCAAGTCACCCTGTAGCCTCTTCACGTCCCCCTCACAGCTCACACCGCCACCCAGTTTGCAAACTTGGAGATATTACACTCAATTCCTTCATCCAAATTGTTAATGTATATTGTAAAAAGCTGGGGTCCCAGCACAGAGCCCTGCAGCACTCAACGAGTCACTGCCTGCCATTCTGAGAAGGACCCGTTTATCACGACTCTCTGCTTCCTGTCTGCCAACCAGTTCTCTATCCACGTCAGTACATTACCCCCAATACCATGCGCTTGACTTGGCACATCAATCTCTTGTGCAGGACCTTGTCAAAAGCCTTTTGAACGTCCAAATACATCACATCCACTGGTTCTCCCTTGTCCACTCTGCTAGTTACATCCTCAAAAAATTCCAGAAGATTCGTCAAGCATGATTTCCCTTTCATAAATCCATGCTGTCTTGGACCGATCCGGTCACTGCTTTCCAAATGCACTGCTATTTCATCCTTAATGATTGATTCCAACATTTTTCCCCATTACTGATGTCAGGCTAACCGGTCTATAATTACCCGTTTTCTCTCTCTCCTTTTTTAAAAAAAAGTGACATTACATTAGCTACCCTCCAGTCCATAGGAACTGATCCCGAGTCGATAAGACTGTTGGAAAATGATCACTAATGCATCCACTATTTCTAGGGCCACTTCCTTAAGTACTCTGGGATGCAGACTATCAGGCCCCAGGGATTTATCAGCCTTCAATCCCACCCAACAAGGATATCCTTCAGTTCCTCCTTCTCACTAGACCCACTGTCCCCGAGTACATTCGGAAGGTTATTCGTGTCTTCCTTCGTGAAGACAGAACCGAAGTATTTGTTCAATTGGTCTGCCATTTCTTTGTTCTCCATTATAAATTCACCTGAATCCAACTGCAAGGGACCTATGTTTGTTTTCACTAATCTTTTTCTCTTCACATATTTATAGAAGCTTTTGCAGTCAGTTTTTATGTTCCCTGCAAGATTCCTCTCGTACTCTATTTTCCCCCTCTTAATTAAACCCTTTGTCCTCCTCTGTTGAATTCTAAATTTCTCCCAGTCCTCAGGTTTGTTACTTTTTCTAGCCAATTTATATGCCTCTTCCTTGGTTTTAACATTATCTTTAATTTCCCTTGTTAGCCACAGTTGAGCAACCTTCCCCGTTTTATTTTTACATCAGATAGGGATGTACAATTGCTGAAGTTCATCCATTTGCCATTGCTTATCTACCGTCAACCCTTTAAGTATCCTTTGCCAGTCTATTCTAGCCAATTCACACCTCATACCGTCGAAGTTACCTTTCCTTAAGTTCAGGACCCTAGTTTCCGAATTAACTGTGTCACTCTCCATCTTAATAAAGAATTCTACCATATTATGGTCACTCTTCCCCAAGGGGCCTCGCACAAGATTGCTAATTAGTCCCTTCTGATTACACATCACCCAGTCTAGGATGGCCAGCTCTCGAGTTGGTTCCTCGACATATTGATCGAGAAAACCATCCCTAATACACTCCAGGAAATCCTCCTCCACCGCATTACTCCCAGTTAGGTTAGCCCAATCATTATGTAGATTAAAGTCGCCCATGATAATTGCTGTACCTTTATTGCACACAATTCTTATTTCTTGTTTGATGCTATCCCCAAACTCACTACCACTGTTTGGTGGTCTGTACATAACTCCCACTAGCGTTTTCTGCCCGTTGGTATTCTGCAGCTCCACCCATACCGATTCCACATCATTCAGGCTAATGTCCCTCCCTACTATTGCATTAATTCCCTCTTTAACCAGCAACGCCACCCCGCCTCTTTTCCTCTCTGCCTATCCTTCCTAAATGTTGAATTCCCAGCCTTGGTCACCCTGGTGCCATGTCTCCGTGATGCCAATTGCTGTCTGCGCAGTTAATTTGTCCATCTTATTCCGAATACTCCTCGCATTGAGGCACAGAGCCTTCAGGAGCACACTTTGCCCCTTTAGAATTTTGCTGTAGTGGCCCTTTTTGTTTTTTGCCTGGGTTTCTCTGCCCTCCACTTTTACTATTCTCCTTTCTATCTTTTGCTTCTGCCTCCATTTTATTTCCCTCTGTCTCCCTGCATCGGTTCCCATCCCCCCGCCATGTTAGTTTAACTCCTCCCCAACAGCACTAGCAAACACTCCCCCCAGGACATTGGTTCCAGTGCTGCCCAGGTGCAGACCGCCCGGTTTGTACTGCTCCCACGTCCCCCAGAACCGGTTCCAAAGTCCCAGGAATTTAAATCCCTGCCTTTTGCACCACTCCTCAAGCCACGTATTCATCTGAGCTATCCTGCGATTCCTACTCTGACTAGCACGTGGCACTGGTAGCAATCCTGACATTACTACTTGAGGTCCTACTTTTTAAATTTAGCTCCTAGCTCCTTAAGTTCATCTCGTAGGACCTCATTCCGTTTTTTACCTATATCATTGGTACCTATGTGCACCACGACAACTGGCTGTTCACTCTCCCTTTTCAGAATGTCCTGCTCCCACTCCAACACATCCGTGACCCTTGCACCAGGGAGGCAACATACCATCCTGGAATCTCGGTTGCGGCCGCAGAAACTCCTATCTATTCCCCTTACAATCGAATCCCCTATCACTATAGCTCTCCCATTCTTTTTCCTGCCCTCCTGTGCAGCAGAGCCACCCACGATGCCATGAACTTGGCTGCTGCTGCCCTCCCCTGATGAGTCATCCCCCTCAACAGTACCCAAAGCGGTGCATCTGTTTTGCAGGGGGATGACCGCAGGGGACCCCTGCACTACCTTTCTTCCACTGTTCTTCCTTTTGGTCACCCATTTACTATCTGGCTGTGTACCCTTTACCTGCAGTGAGACTAACTCGCTAAACGTGCTATTCACGTCATTCTCAGCATCGTGCATGCTCCAGAGTGAATCCACCCACAGCTCCAGTTCCACAATGCGGTCCGTCAGGAGCTGGAGCCGGATACACTTCCCGCACACACAGTCGTCAGGAACACCGGAAGCGTCCCTGACTTCCTGCATAGTACAGGAGGAGCATAACACGTGTCAGAGCTCTCCTGCCATGTCTTAACCCTTAGATTAACTTAAATTGGCAACAACAATGCTGAAAGTTACTTACTGATATAGAAAAGAAAAAGAAAAACTACTTACCAATCACCAATCATTTACCCCCTTGGCTGTGACGTCACCTTTCGATTTCATTCTACTTCTTTTTGCCTCCCTGCTGCAGCTACACCGGTAGGCCTTCGACGTCCCCAGACTCCCTGCTGCTTGCACTCCTGCCTCTCCGACCCGTTCGGCCTTTTGTAGGCCTCCGACGTCCCGTGACTCCCTGCTGCTCGCACTCCTGCCTCTCCAACCCGTTGGGCCTTTCGTAGGCCTCCGACATCCCCGGACTCCCTGCTGCTCGCACTCCCGCCTCTCCGACCCGTTGGGCCTTTCGTAGGCCTCTGACGTCCCCGGACTCCCTGCTGCTCGCACTCCTGCCTCTCCGACCCGTTGGGCCTTTCGTAGGCCTCCGACGTCCCCGGACTCCCTGCTGCTCGCACTCCCGCCTCTCCGACCCATTGGGCCTTTTGTAGGCCTCCGACATCCCCGGACTCCCTGCTGCTCGCACTCCCGCCTCTCCGACCCGTTGGGCCTTTCGTAGGCCTCCGACGTCCCCGGACTCCCGCCTCTCCGACGCGTTGGGCCTTTTGTAGGCCTCCGACGTCCCTGAACTCCCTGCTGGAAAGGGAAATCATGCTTGACAAATCTTCTAGAATTGTGAGAGGATGTAACTAGTAGAGTGGACAAGGGAGAACCAGTGGATGTGGTGTATTTGGACTGTCAAAAGACTTTTGACAAGGTTTCACACAAGAGATTGGTGTGCAAAATTAAAGCACATGGTATTGGGGGTAATGTATTTACGTGGATAGAGAACTGATTGGCAGACAGGAAGCAGAGATAGGGATAAACGGATCCTTCTCAGAATGGCAGGCAGTGACTAGTGGGGTGCCACAAGGCTCAGTGCTGGGACCCCAGTTATTTACAATATACACCAATGATTAAGATGAAGGAATTGAGTGTAATATCTCCAAGTTTGCAGATGACACTAAGCTGGGTGGTGGTGTGAGCTGTGAGGAGGATGCAAGAGGCTGCAAGGTGACTTGGACAGGTTAGGCGAGTGGGAAAATGCATGGCAGATGCGGTATAATGTGGATAAATGAGAGGTTATCCATTTTGGTGGCAAAAACATGAAGGCAGAATATTATCTGAATGGCGGAAGATTAGGAAAAGGGGAGGTGCAACGAGACCCGGGTGTCATGGTACATCAGTCATTGAAAGTTGGCGTGCAGGCACAGCAGGTGGCGAAAAAGACAAATGGTATGTTGGCCCTCATAGCTAGGGGATTTGAGTATAGGAGCAGGGAGGTCTTACTGCAGCTGTACAGGGCCTTGATGAGGCCTCACCTGGAATATTGTGTTCAGTTTTGGGCTCCTAATCTGAGGAAGGACGTTCTTGCTATTGAGGGAGTGCAGCGAAGGTTCACCAGACTGATTCCCGGGATGGCAGGACTGACATACGAGGAGAGACTGGATCGACTGGGTCTGTATTCACTGGAGTTTAGAAGAATGAGAGGGGATCTCATAGAAACATATAAAATTCTGACGGGACTGGACAGGTTAGATGCAGGAAGAACGTTCCCGATGCTGGGGAAGTCCAGAACCAAGGGTCACAGTCTAAGGATAAGTGGTAAGCCATTTAGGACCGAGATGAGGAGAAACTTCTTCACTCAGAGAGTTGTTAACCTGTGGAATTCTCTACCGCAGAGAGTTGTTGATGCCAGTTCGTTAGATATATTCAAGAGGGAGTTAGATATGGCCCTGACGGCTAAAGGGATCAAGGGATATGGAGAGAAAGCAGGGAAGGGGTACTGAGGTGAATGATCAGCCATGATCTTATTGAATGGTGGTGCAGGCTCGAAGGGCAGAATGGCCCACTCCTGCACCTATTTTCTATGTTTCTATGTATTCTGCCCAAATTAGAAATTTTAAAAAGTAAAATAATAACATTTTAAACTTACATTTTTATTTGAGGTTTGTGAACATCATTAAATATTCCTTTAGCAGTTTTCAAATTCCCAGCACATATTCTATAGATTGTTTTTGAACTTTTTTAAAAAGTTTATACTCAGTGCACAGTAGACTGAGAAAAAGGCACCAAAGGCATCTGAAAGCTTTATAACCCCAAAAATCAGTTCAGAAACACTTATTAAAATAATGTTTGTCTACAAGTCTCGAATTTTGGTGGTGATTACTGCATATGCGAGACATCAGAGCAGGCTATACAAAACCTGCTACAGAACTGTATGGATAAAAAAGGAGGTAACAAAAATAGGTTAAAGTCAAGATAGAAAAAGAACTTTAAAAAAAGTTGAAACTCGACGTTCCTCTTTTGCAGCATTGTGATAAAAAAACTACCGAGCCAAGCTGATAAATAACAAACGCAGGACCACTAAAAAGCAACAGTTGTTATCAGAGTGCACATTAACAAAACCCTTAAACCACTGCCGAAGTAAAGTCAATTATGGGCAGACAAAAATCAAGTCAAGGAGAATCTTTAAATTGTTACCGAGATAGGTCCAATTATAGGTAGCTGGAGGTCATTGATTCATCTTTGGAATTACAAAACTAGGAGTTGCTGTAAACTGGATTTCCACAGCTTTGTCAGTTTCTGCTGCCGATCATCATATTTCAACAACTGATTAAATCAGAGTCAGGACTATACTTTTGTTCTCTTACCATGTCAGCTGCAGCTCAGTGGGCAGCACTCTCGCCTCAAGTCCCACTCCAGAGACTAGAGCACAAAAATCTAGGCTGACATGAGCACAGTGTTGAGGGAGTGCTGCACTGTCGTAGGTGCCGTCTTTCGGATGAGACGTTAAGCCGAGGCCTCTTCTGCTTTCTCAAGTGGACAGAAAAGATCACATGGCACTATTTTAATAATAACTTAATAACTTTTATTTATATAGTGCCTTTAACGTAGCAAAACGTCCCAAGGTGCTTGCTTCACAACAGTGTTACTAGAGCAGGGGAGTTCTCCCCGGTGTTCTGGCCAATATTTATCCCTCAATCAACATAACAAAAAAAAAGATTATCTGGTCATTATCACATTGCGGTTTGTGAGAGCTTGCTTGTGCGCAAATTGGCTGCCGCATCTCCCTACATTACAAGTGACTACACTCCAAAAGTACTTCATTGGCTGTAAAGCGCTTTGAGACGTCCAGCGGTCATGAAAGGCTCTCTATAAATCCAAGTCTTTCTTTCTTTATTTAGATGTTAAACAGAGGCCCTGCCTTCTTTCTCAGGTCTTCGTAAAAGATCCCATAGCACTATTTTAAAGAGCAGCAAAATTCTCCATAGGGTCCCAGACAATATTTATCCCTCAATCAACATCACAAAAAAACGATTATCTGGTCATTATCATGTTGTTGTTTGTGGGAGCTTGCTGGGCGCAAATTGGCCACCTCATTTTCTACATCACAACAGTGACTACACATCAAAAGTACTTCATTGGCTATAAAGCACTTTGGGACGTCCTGAGGTCGTGATAGGTGCTATATAAATGCAAGTATTTTTTTTTTACAACTGACTGGAATTTGCTGAGAATTTGGAAATCGAATTCTGTATAGTTGAAATGTCACAACAGTATATTTGATAACAATAAGTTACCCACTGTAGATTCTTTCCCTTTAAGATTTCTTAGATTCAAATATTAAACTCCCTCACCCCCGAAGAGAAAAACATTTCCCCCCAATTACATCATGAACCTTCACTAAAGCTATCAGTATTACCAGAAGATTGCAGTTACTAAAATGCCAGTGCAGCTGGTGCCAGTCACAAGAAGCCATGGGCTTACTTGGCTACACCACATAGACTGAAACCAAAATACGTGCTGAAAGATCATTGTAATTGATACAAATATGGCAAGACATCTATCTCATATGGAGTTCCAAAAGTTCTGGAAGTTATTTCACAGTACTGAAATGCACCATCAACATTGTGCAATATACCGAAAGGGCATAAAATCCCATTGTCATGCTAGCAACTGCAGTGCTGTTTTGTCGACCGAAGGGCTGAAAACTGCAGCCTCACCGGGTCCGTACGAAGTGTGCACGCACCCGGCGAGGCCTCACAACAGCCGGTTCTCATGGCGCGGTGCGCATGCGCAGAAAAACAGCTTTTCCGATCTGTCAAAATGTCTTTAGACAGATTCTATGCATCCCCGCAGGACATCCGTGAGGCAGAGATTGGGCTATTTGCCCAACGAATGTCCTTCAAACTTTTACGTCTGGTAAAAGCAGGCGCATAGCTTAGTTTTACCAGCCTAACACTTTTAAAACATAGAAAAATTAAATTTAATCACTCATTTTTATATTAAAAACCCTGTCCGTTAAGGTAAGTTTATTTTTAACCCTATTAAAACACAAACATTTAAAAAAAAAATGTTCTCTAAAACATTAAATTTCAAATTAATTTTGAATATGCGAGGTGTTTTTTTTATTTATTGTGTTGTGTTTCTTGTTTTAGGGGGTTCTCTCATTGATAGTAATGGGAACTCGTAAAAAGAGTTCCCATTTTTATCAATGAGAATACGAGATAGTGATTGGTGGTCCAGGCCGACGCGATTCCAATCTAGACTTACGTACATGGAAGGCATCTTCCCGTACACTGCACAGCAAATGAAGGCCTCACTCTGGAATCCTACGTTCCTCTGGGACCACCAGGTAGTTTCGTAGATTTTTTTTTTCGGGTAAAAGGCATTCGTTCGAAGGAACCGACCACAATTTTCGGCCCAGTATATTTTATATTCGTACTAAAAACATCGCAGCATATTTTAGTCGTTTCAGGAAGAACAATAGCAGATTTACTGGCCCATGCAATGAAGGAACAAGAGTCTAGCAGAGAAATGTCATGGTATTTGCAGCCAAGCTGCAGTTTACTTCAAAAAGCGCTGAACATTACAAGATGTATTTCCTCAGTAATCAAAAGGACAACATTTTTGTGTTCCACTGTTTAAAGCTTTCGAAGTACACACACCTTTACTGTGCACAATATCTGCAGAAGTACTTTGGTACAGTTGGTACCACCACTGCAAACTCTCCATGCCACACACCATTTGCAAACAAACAATAAGCAGGCGGCATGCATTGGAGCCTCTGCTGTTCTTGAGGGAGCTGCTAACATTTACCATGATTGTGGAAGGGGAGGAGGGACTGATTCAGCGAGGTGTCTGGTCTCTCCTTTGCAGTCTTCCAATCAACAGGGCAGAGATGAGAGACTTGCTGCCTGGGGAGACAACTGCAGGCACAAATCATGCCCTATTACTCTGTAGAACAGCACATTATGCTGGAGCACCAACACAATTCACTGCCCTATTTTGACAAAATTGAAAGTCCTGGTTACTCCAAAAAAGAATATTGGAGGCCAAGACTGTGCTTATGTATATAAACATGCACTATGCAACACAATCAATCAAGATTCATAGAAATTTACAGTTCAGAAGGAGGCCATTTGGCCCATCGTGTCTGTGCTCACTGAAAAAGAGCTAGCCAGCTTAATCCCACTTCCCAGCTCATGGTCCACAGCCCTGTAGGTTACAGCACTTCAAGTGCATATCCAAGTACTTTTTAAATGCAATGAGGGTTTCTGCTTCTACCACCCTTCCAGGCAGAGTGTTCCAAACCCCCACCACCCTCTGGGTGAAAAAGGTTTCCCTCAACTCCCCTCTAAACCTTCTACCAATTAATTTAAGTCTTTAAATTTAAATCTTTAAATCAATGGAAGAGATTCATGTCTTTAAAAATGTTCATATTTAATAAAGCACAAGTTTTACTGAAAGGTCATGTCAAGAGTTAGCGCCCTAACTGGCTCAGCTATTTAAGGCATTGAGGAGCGGAGCCATATAGATCAGGAAGATCCCACGTTCAATCCACAGTCTATTTAGAGTCAGCTGATGTTGTTGTTTATGACAGCAAGTGTACTAGATAGATCCAGTTCCCCAGGGCTAAATGAAGAGGAGGCAGTCAGTCAACGGCAGGATCAGCTTGCCTGTGATGCTTCATGTGGTCAAATAGTCTGAAACACACACTCAACTGCTATATTTGGGCAAGGCGTTATGGGGATCGACAGCTTATGAGCCTCCATCTAGTGGTAGAAGTATGCAGTTGCAGGAATAAATGTGTGACAGGTAGCTTTAGTATGGGAAAATCTTATTGAGACAACTCGATGCATGGCAGAATGGTGTGGGAAATACATTGCAAATTATTATAGATTTCACCTTCTATTGCTGAAAGAGCAGAAATAGCACAACTAGATAAGCTACAAATAAACATATCTTCGCACATACAAATCCATCCTCTGCTTTCTTAAAACAAATCCCTATGACACATGCTCCCTGAACATTATAAAATTCCAGCTGTGTGGAAGTTAACCCTAAACGGTTTATCTCTGCTAACTTAGCCCTCCGCCCCCAACAAAGAAATGTTGCTAAATTTCGTTCACAGAATATCATGACTCCATTCACAATATCAATGCAATTTTTTTTTAAATGAAAAGGGAACAAAAGTATAGCTAAATGCCATTTTCAGCAGTTTTAAAATCTAAACATAGATTTGTGCTGGTGAAAAGGTCACGGCAATAATCGTGTCATTTGGCCCTATTTTAAAATCGGCAGAACGAGGACAAAGTGGTTATTCTCACTGCATATATTTAAGTTAAGACTAAGTTGTTTATAGACCCAGCTTCAGCTATGTTTCAATCCACTGTGCCTACCCAAGATTGATCCGTGAAGATTTTCTAGTGCAGTGTAAATGGTAAATTCTAACCAGCAAGATAGAGGAACTGCTTTACCAACTCCATGTTCTACTCTCAACAAAAATACAAAAGCAGGAGGTCGGAATTGAAAGGGAAAAGTCTTTTATTTTAAACTCACTAGAATCATTGGGCCCAAGTTTCCACATGATTTGCGCCTGATTTTTTAGGAGCAACTGGTGGAGAACGGACTATCTTAGAAATCGCAATTCTCCACATTTTTTTTTCTGCAGTTCTAGTCAGGTAGAACAGTTCTACTTTGGAACAGAATTTTTTCTTCAAAAGGAGGCGTGTCCGGCCACTGACGCCTGATTTTAAAGATTCCACAGTGGAAAACGTACTCCAAACTAAAGTAGAATGGAGCAAGTGAAGATTTTTGTAGAACTGAAAAAACCTGTTCTACACATTAAAAAAATCAGGCGCAGGTTACAAATTAGGCGTCCAGAACGAGGTGGGGGGGGGGGGGGGGGGGGGGGGGGAAGGGAAGTCATTAAATTCCATAATAAATCCTTATTTATACTTATACAAATATTATACAAATAAATCCAACCTGAATAAACATTTATAAGCAAAGAAAAGATTAAATAAACCATCTTCCTACCTGTGTGAAAGTGCTTCAGGCAGGCCTTTCGGACCGAAGGCTGAACGGGCCGGCCCGAGACTTCGGGCAGGGCCCGTCCCCAGCACTAGATTTACAGGTAGGTGGCGTTGGGTTGGGTTGGGGGGGGTGGGGGGAGGGAAGGGAGAGAGAGGGAGGGGGGGAAGAGAGGAGGGGGGGGGGAAGGTCAGGTCGGATCCAATCCGGGAGCGGGAGTCGGGTCGGGTCCAGTGGGGGGGGGGGGGCGGGTGTCAGGTCTGGTCCGGAGGCAGGGGGGGGGCGGGGAGCGGGTGTCGGGTCTGATACGGAGGCTGGGGGGGGGGGGGGGGGGGTGGGGGGCGGGGAGCGAGTGTCGGGTCTGGTCGGGGGGGGAGCAGGAGCTGGCCGTGGGAGGAGCCTTATTCACGCAGCCCCAGTGAGGTGGTGGAGAATGCCGAGAATTTTTTTAGGCGCACTTTGTGGCGCGAAAAACGGGCGTCCAGGTCGGGACTGCGCCATTCTAGGCGCATGTGGAAACTTGGGCCCATTAAATCAGAATGCATGATGTGCAAATCATCAAAGCCAAAGCCAGAACAAGGGAATCAAGGGTTATGGGGAGCGGGCAGGGAAGTGGAGTCGAGTCCATGATCAGATCAGCCATGATCTTATTGAATGGCGGAGCAGGCTCGAAGGGCCAAATGGTCTACTCATGCTCCTATTTTTTATGTAACAACATTAAGATTGGGGCTTGTACAAGAAGGTCCTGTGTTTAATCACTGGTCTGTGCAGACTCAGCAATTCTCAATTGGGGTGGTTTGCAGCGAGATTGCAATTGGCTTTCGTACCTTTGGGGGGGGGGGGGGAAGGAAAGAGAGAATGAACGATTGGGATATTCTTGTTCTGATCACAAACCAGTTGTTCTTGCTGCAAGTGCACGCGGACATCAGATGGGGACATCAAATGCTACCCGTTGTCAAGAGCCGACTGATATTCACTCCGCAAGATTCCACAGGACTGTATCTCACAAGACAAACAGCCAACCCTTCAGGAGAGAAGCGAAGGGAGAAAACTGGCAGAGAGAAAATTTGCATTTAAAAAAAAACAAGGCTTTTCGATCCTCTTGTGCACAGCACCCTCCCTCAGCCCAGTACACCATGGACATATACATACATAGACACACTACCTGCACATTTCATCACTTTTGATCAAAGAGTCCGTTCCAACTGTGCCAACCAGGAATTTAGGGCTCAACAATGGCAATCGAACATGTTGCAAGACCTGGGAAAAAATAATCAAAAATACATTCGCAAATGAGAAAAAACAGAGAAACATAAATGCTGTGTATATTAGTCAGAGGTATAGTCTAGAAGCCCGAAGGCTACAAAATGCAGCTCTGAAGCTTCTACTCTTAGCGTAGACCTTCTATTAATATTCAAATCAAAACATTGCCAGTGTTGGGAAATGAAAATTCCATCTACCACCTCCAATTGTTCTAGGTTAAATCATAGTGTAAAAATGTGCACAAATCAGTGTTCCCTCTTATTTTATTTTTTTTCGCTGAATGGTTCCATTAACTGGCTGTGCAGCCCATTCAAATTTTCATGCATGCCCAGTTTCTGCCATATAGAAGCCAGTGAGTGGCCTGTGCAGGACCTCCAGTTAGCAAAGCTTAGCGGGAACATCCCCAACCTCAAAACTGCATCGCTGCTGCTTCGACACAGCCTTTCCATTTCCCACATCAGTCTCACACTGATAAACTCGCTCAAGAATGCAGTTCGTTCCACTATGCTGAACTGTGAAAAAGCTTTGCTCTCTTTGCCCCACCAGGTGATCAAACACTTGATTTCAATACTTCAGGCAAGTGGTTGGCTGCAACTATAGGTCAAACAATACTGTAGTGGGAGCTGCAACAGTCACTTACTGACCTGCACCAACTTATTGCAGATTGAGAATCTGAACTGTCAGCAGAGAATTGAACTCATGCAGTTTGGCCAATTTCTTGAAAAATGACATGTTCCTTCATCAGACAAAGAACAAACTGAGCTTGCAATCTCCTGCATTCAGTACTCATTTTTGCCAGCTCAGGTAATTATTCATCCCAACCTTGCAGTCTACAACCTTCTCCTTCTTCCTTTAACTTACTTGGGTCCTTGAAATATTTTGATCATTCAACAGAAAATCAAACCACCTCAAACACCAGCCAGATCCTAAATCTTAACTGCTCTGTACGTGTGCAACTAAGCGGCCACAATGCAGAGGACTCGGATTCTACACAGGAGTATTCCCAATCACTTGTATTATCGGTTAACCTTGACCCCAAAACGTGGCCACTTTATGAAAGGTGGCCATAAGTACAGGTGAATATCAATTTAAATGTGACTGTATTAAACCAGTACTTATCAGAGTTCTCTGCTGCTAACTGCAATTCTCAGTATTACAGTAGGTGACTATAACAGTATCAACTGTAATATTGTTTGACAACTTCTAACCCAAAACATTTTTGATGATTATTTGCAACTATCTGCCCGATTAATTTATCTGGTTAGATAATTCACAACCCTTTTACTGGTATGTCCAAGCTCCAGTTGCTAACTGCACCCAACCTCCTTAAATTCCATGAAGATACCTGTATTTTCAAATTAGAGGGTGCTGTTGAGTTCTAAACAATGTTTTGGTATATTTTTGTGCTCACCAAGGGAAGGACGTTAAGCTAAAGAAACAGAACATATTCCCATATTAGGCACCCAGTATCAATGGCACACACTCCCGGGTCAAGTAAAGCACAGTTAGGTGCAGAATAAAACAGATTTTATTGCACCAATGTGACATCTAATTCCCACACCATCTATACGGTGGTCCGAGTGAGATCATCATTTAGTGCCAAATTTGATGGTGCAAGTAATTTGGACACATGAATATTGAGAACTAGAATGAGACTGTTCAAATAAACCCCTTACAGAAAACAAAGTAGACACTCATCCCATCAATCGGACCTTGATTCAAACCCAGATCTCTGAAGAGAGGAGAAAGGACAGCACGCTAATCTACTTTTCCACCCAGTCCCTGGCCTTCACCGTTCTGTTACCTGAGCAAGTTGTCCTCTCCGCTCCTGAATGTTATACTTGACCCACGACACAACAGCACTATACACCTGCTCCTCACTTCGCACATTCAACTCATCGCTGGAAATTATGTCGATCATCTGGTTCGCTGGTAGCAGCATGAACTCCTCACTCTCCATTACCTAGACAGAAGGGTTGAGAAACCAAACGTTATTTGGAATTCAATTCCATACAAACAAGCTGACCAGTCAAAGGCAACCGCTTTCAAAGCAGTCAAACTTGAACAAAAAATATATCAATGAATCCATTATGCCAGTATGAATGGAAGTCCTCTGTGAGCTGAGGATCACCATAGTCCTTGTATACTATACATATAGATACATATAGATACTTAGAACAGTGATGAGGCATGGATGCAGAAAGCCATTAAGTGAGCTTCGAAGATAATTTTCTGATTGGTTAGGCTGGAATCTATACGGGCAGGGAGGGGGAACAAGAAAGAATGAGGGATAATAATTACTGTGGATCGAACAAACAAAACCACATGATGAAGTCATTTCAGCCATATGAAGAACAGTAATGCTTTCTATTCCAATATCTTTGAAGTACAGGTATATACAATCAACTGACCACATGGCAGAGCACAGCAAACTTTGAAGTTAGTAGCACCCTACACGCAACTACTATGCCCACACTCCTCTTGGTCACAATACCCAACTGACCGTATTAAAAAGTCGCTATGCTCTGATTATGGCCAAGTGCCTCTAAATTTTGCATGATTTACAAAATTGGGAGTATGATTATGGGGGCCTGATGAATCATAGAAAAATTATGACACAAAAGAAGGCCCATTTGGCCCATCGTGTCCATGCCGGTTGAAAAAGAGCT